>NW_027491258.1:1915000-2150000 GCF_021521415.1 Bidens hawaiensis
TTCGAATACTTATTTTTTTGCTGGTATTCGTATTCAATTCGTATTCGTTTAAAAGTTGGATTATTCGATTCTTATTTGTATTCGTATTATCTCCCATATTTGAAATTCTATTCTATTCGTATATGAAACTCGAATTCGAATCAAATTCGAATAAAGTCGAACTGATTCAAGTTCTTCTATGTCAAAAAAAATTCAAAAACCATAATCATCAATGTATAACACATAAATATAAGTTTAAAGTAGCTACAATACCACATGATAATAAGTTCAAAATAAAGTATTGGCAAAATTAAAAAATATCAGTATGGGTTATTGGGATTAATTATTATGTTTTCGACATTTATTATTTACGGGTTGGACCAAAATTAATAAACAAAATATATATTAATATATTATATAATTTGAATTCGAATTTCGAATCGAATCGAATAAAAAATCATGAATTCGATTCGTATTCGATTACTATACTCGAATACGAATCGAATCGGATTCAAATATTTTGAAATCGAATTCAAATCGAGTCAAATTTCAAATGTTTCGAATTCGAAACAAATTTTGAACACCCCTAATTGTTCTTATAGTTTCCTGCTACCTTCTTGCTATACATTGTTTTTATATATTCATCATATTGTAATACAATCCATTTTTTTTTTAAATATAACACTATCATGCTAAAGTAAAAAAAAAAAACATTTATTTTATGTTATATGTGCTTTCTAAAGTTAGAAATAAAACATATAAAGTTGTCAACTGTTAGAAATAAAAAAAAAGCATTTATTTTATGTTATGTGTTTTTTAAAGTTAGAAATAAAATATATAAAGGTGTCTCACTTTTAAAGTATTAAATCAGAGGATCATAATCAATCTTCACCAGCTTTTAGTGATATTCTATTTTGGGATGAAATAAAATATATGAAAATTAATTATTCATTAATGGAAAGATTGAAGTTTAGCACAAGTCACAAGTCACAAGTCTAGAAGTCGTTTTCTTGTTTTGTACTTTTGTTGGGAAGGAGCTGTCATATTGGACACCCACCAACTTCTGAAAGGTGGCCCAAAACCGTGATAACCGATCATGGTGGCACTCCATCACTCGATTATCTGTCATCTTATTTGCTTTATATTTTTATTATGTTGCATTTATGTAATTAATTATTAAATATGTTAGTGATTTACCTTTAGGCTGTTCGCTAGAATGTTACGTCATCGTCACGTGAGTACTGAAGACTTTAAACTTTATAAAAAAAATATATAACAAAAACTTTTAAAAGTTACAGTTATTTTAATCGTCGTCACTATTTTGCTTGTTTCTTCAAAGATGTTCTCATGTCCAATCAAATCCGCCGAAGACTATAATTTGTATCCCTTTTTCATGTGCTCAACAAAACATCTAGTTTTTTATCATTGTTTAGTGTTGATGGATATATAAAGGAAAAAAGATTAATTATTTTTAATATAAACGGTCATATGACCATTAGAATTGAATAGACCCCGCCATTCACACCCTTTATCGCCAGCCGTTCCAACACCACCACCACCCCTTGTCGCCCGCCGTTTACCGTCCCCCAGCTGTGTTTCCCCAACACCACCCCTTTACCATCTATAACAAACATCCTTATAGAATTGGAAGAATTTCATTTCTATTTTCAAACTTATTAGATATTATATAATCTAAAATGATATTCGAACATCGTAGGATTTTCATAACGCATATATTCATTTTAATATGTTATCATTGTTTTTCATAATTATATAATTTTCATATTCATTCACATATTATAGTGTGTTTTTATAAAGATTACTACGCTTTTCAACAGAAGAAATTACTGTTCTTTCAATTAACATTTCACTATGATTTCAATAACTTACAATAGTACTGTTTCTGATATTTTTTAAAGCTTTTTTAAAGGTTAAACAAGCAAGTAGTATAAAGTTATGTAGGAAAATAATCTAATGACTTTTTTGTTAATAAACAAGTAATTTCATCGTGAAATAAGCAAATTAAATGAACGTTTTATTCGATCGAACATTTCGAAATACATATTTACCTTTATAAGTCAATAAATTAAACAAATGAATTATATAAATAATAAAACAAAACTTAAACACCACATAAAAGCTAAATGTTCCATTAACTTTGAAAGGTATAAAATTATAAACAATTATACTAATCATGCTAATGAAGACTTTCTTTAAATTATAAAAAGTAATCTTCTACTTTTATTTCCTTTTTAAGTTTTATTTATTGTGTCATTGTTAATTAGCACATAATTATTTTCATAGGTTGCGTACGAAAAATAAAACTAAGCATTTAAAAATAAAAAATAGATAATCATGCATGATATTTTTAAGAAAACTAAAAGTAAAATGGTTATTATAAACTGTTTCAAAATATGTTAAAATGGATACATCTGATATTTTATTTATTATATAAGAAGTTTTTTGGAGATATATGTGATATTTATACATCAATTTTGATATACACGTCACTATATATGTGGCCTGGAATATGCCTTGTCTGATGAATGTTGGGTCGACAATAGCCATGGTGTCCTACAATTGTATCATGAGTTATATTCAATAACCAAGCCTACTTATGATGTTTTTGTCTGGTAGTTTCGTTATATGCATTCAATATGGTGATTGAAATTCAAAAGGCATATGTTTTGAAAAAGTATATATACATACAATACTAGTTTGGTTAGTGTAGAGAATGCATTAATTCCTTTTTAGATAAAGATACTGAGTTTATTTTAAAAAAAAGGATTTTCTAACATGTGCCCTTAGCCCTAAGGGCACATGTAAGAAACATTAATTAAGGAAATATTTATATCTATACTATATATAAAGCACCAGTCAAGGACCTCTTAAATTTTATTTAAGAGGTACCTGACTTGGTGCTACAAGTACAACTCTCATTGCATGAAATTTTGATATATTTACAATAAATACCCTTTATCTTTGTTCTTTTTTTGTATATTCAACATATATTTACGTTTCAAGCCCATCATTTTTATCCACAAATTCCTCAAACCCATTTTTTTTACTATTTTGTTTAAATAGTATATTAAGTTTTCTAAAAACTTCAAACATATCATTGCAATGTTCTTATATTTATCTACGTTTTGATATAAATTTTATTCAAAACCGAGGTGCGGATAATAAAGTACAAGTTATAGTTGCATCTATTTACAAGTCTCTAAAGCATAAAAATTGAAACTTTTCATATATAATTTTACCATTACCAATTTTTTCTCTTAAATTCAACTACCTTCAATCCGCTTCATTTATAATAAGTTTTAGATAAATAGAATAAATTAAACATGTAAATCATTTGTTACATATTTATTCTATTTATATATAATATTTACAATAAATACCCTTTATTTTTGTTTCTTTTTTGTAAATTTAACATATATTTACATTTCAATCCCATCTCTTTATCCACAAATTCCTCAAACCTATTTATCATACTATTTTGTTTATATCTTCCAAGTATATTATTTTTTCTAAAAACTTCAAACATATCATTGCAATATTCTTATTTTTATCTACGTTTTGATATAAATTTTATCCAAAACCGAGGTGCGGATTATAAAGTACAAGTTATAGTTGCATCTATTTACAACTCTCTAAAGCATAAAAGTTGAAACTTTTCATATATAATTTTACCATTACCAATTTTTTCTCTTAAATTCAACTACCTTAATCATTTCCATTTATAAAAAGTTTTAGATAAATAGAATAAATTAAATATGTAAATCATTTGTTACATATTTACTCTATTTATCTAAATTAAACATTACACACCACAATAAGAATTAAATAAACTTACAATCACTTTTATTCATTTGTCCACCTGATGATTTATCCACCTTGATAGCAGCCTTTATGCACTTTTGGAAAGCTGCACAATAAAATAAATCAAAATGTTATGGTCTCGAAGAACTACATGCATAGCCGTCTAGCTGTGGTCAACATGACTAATCCAGTCACACTCGCATCTAGACAAACTTACCAAGCCATCAACGCCAAAATAATTATAACAATTAAAATAATGTTTTAGCTCACCTTTCTTGACTTAGCTTCTGTTTTACCATTTTGATTCTCCCCATTCTGCACCCCACGAGTTCTTAACTAACCAGTAGTCTTTTCCGTTTTCAGTACCGTATCCGGCTGCTAGAACACCGTGGTCTAAAGCGGTTCCACATGAACCGGTGAAGATACCTTGTGCAAAATGAAAATAAGTTAAAATTTTACAAAGATTCTCAGAATGTTTTACAAGAGTTAAAGTTGTGTAAAGATTTTATTATTACTGAAGTGTAGAACTGGAAATCCCGGCCACCAGCTTCAATAGCGACTGCCACGGGTTGGTTTGCTACGGCCTTTTGGAGCGATTTCACGTCGTTGACCGGAACATCTTCGTAATTATCAATAGTAACAACCTTCGTGTTTTTCTGCATATAATGAATAAATGTCATAAAAAGATTCAAAGAACTTAAAAAAATTAGTTGATAATTTTAATTATAATAATCAAACGTTAATGGTAATCCTAATATTGAGTGAAATAAATCAAGGCTTTGATGGTCCCTTTTCTTAGGTCCACAAATCCTAAAAAAATTGTAGACTAAATTGTGCAAAACCAACACTATTTAGTTATACAATTTGTTTTCAACCTTCAAATAATATATTATAAAAAACACAATCTCAAGAAAAGTAACAAATTATTAACCGTTGCAAATTACAATCACATTTTGCATGTGTGACAATAGAGTATTATTATCACAATGTGTATCATTTACCTAAATTAAAGGAGCCCATATTATTTATAAAGTTTGAAAATTTTGATTCCCACTTAACAAATTTGGCGCAAATTAACCGTTCAATCATGTTTCAAATATTAATAAGTGGGTTAGTGGGCTGCCACATGGCATTATTGTATTTGTTAGGCAAGTGCAAATTAAAACTATTTAAAGAAGTAATCGTTTGTTAGAAAAACATTCCTGCAAGGCTGCAATATCTCAACCTGCTTCTACAATAATGAAGATAACCATCATCATAACACACAAAGATCACAAGGTAATATTTAATACAAATTATTTATGCTTACATAAGTTATATACGTTTGCACATGTTGCTAACTATTAATTTTTGTTTATCTTATATGTTAGGGAAAAACAAATCACATGGAGACAAAGCATGATGCAAAGGAAAAAATTCAAAGAACAAACACCAAAGGAAAAGCTAAATCATTCACCTTCCGTAAGTATAAAGTCTTTTCTTTTTTAATGTTTTTTTGGCTAATATAACTTTTGTATGTCCATTTTTTTGCAGCCTACTTCTGATGGTGTTGAGATCATTTTATGTGATCTTAATTTGGACCCCTACAAATCTCCTATGAAGCGTGGAATGAGTGAAATGGTAGCTATATTTTCTTTATTTTTAATTTTTCTCATTTGCTGATTTAAAAAAATGTTGTCTACGTAGGCTCAAGGGTTTGAAAAGAATGCCAAAAGACTTAAAAACCTTTCAGAATGGTGTTGGAGTGAAGTTATTAATGTTGATGACCCTGACGACAATCAAGATGATGATGGCCTAGCTGATAAAACTGACTCGGGTTTTAATCCTAAGATGATAATCAAAAAACCACGTGTCTCTGTCCAGAAGCGTAATCGAGTTACTGTTGTTAATTCTTAGATAATCTAAGTTTAGTTTTGTTTAGTTTTAAATTATGTTTTGTCATGTCTGTTTGTTTTTATTTACTTAGGTATGTTATCTTTATCTTTGTTTTAATGAATGTTGAGTTCGATTAATCCCATGTTTTTAGTTACATGAATGATCTATGCCAAACAAAAAATAACTATTTATTTCTTTTAAAAAACTCGACAAAAAATTAAATTAAAAAATTGGTTATATATCTCCTATTTTCAAGCAAAATGCTAGGAAGTTATGAGATCATGGGTTCGTTTGAATGTATAATTACTTTATCCAGACAATTTCAAAAAAATAAGTTTCATTTATGTTTTATTTAAAACTTATGTTTGTCACCACACATAATCAATTAAGGCTGTAAATATGTATCACATTACTAAATTGATCTAACATTAATTAATGTTTTAAAATACTTTGGAAATAATATAATTAAAAAAAAATACAAATACTCGAAATAAATAAATAAATAGATTATTTTAACATAACGTATACATTTAGTTAAAGAACACTTGGAGATTTATTAAAAATCTTTTAATATATAACATGTGTTTGTTACTTGAAATTTAATAATAAGAATTATTACATGTTACATATATTTTTACATATAAGTTAATAACTCAATACATTTATGAAATTCCGTAAATATAAATAACTTGTATTTCATAGTTGAAGTTTTAATAATATAAATAAACAGTTACATGTTAACAAAAACAGTTACTTGAAACGTGGTTTCCTTTTTTTTTTGTGGGTGTGGTGCTTCAATATAAGGAAGGTAACTCTAACCTCCCTTTTTGATCTGCTTCAACTATCAGAATTTGGATCATCACTCTAAATTCACAGTTTTCAACAAGTTCTTACATTGATAGGTATGCAATGTATTTACTATTTTACTAATCAGCTATAAAATTTTCTTATATGTTTTTTATTGTGATTGCATTCTTTGGTTTAATCCCCTACAAATCATTTTAAACTACATACATGTCTTACATTCTCAGATTACTTCAAATTCTCTCCGTGAAAGCTTGAAGAATTTTGCATCTACTCTCAAAAGTACTTTCAAAGGTATGTACTTTATTTGTTTTATAATTGCTCCTACTTTATACAAATTTTATGAAATAACCTACATTATTGTGTTTTATATGTTTTAGTTTGATATGTGTTAATATGTTTAATATTTAGCTATATCAGTTTATGTGTTTCATTTGTTTGATAGATTGTTTTGTATTAAATGTTTTTATTATAGCGTAGTTATTTGATAACAGAACATTTTTGCAAAATAAATGTAATTTAACAATATAAATAGACACACATATACAACAAAAGTAGTTTCTTTTAAACAAACTTACCAGCATTGTTTTCAATATTTGACGCCCCTGCTGCTCTTATAATGTGCTTGTCCTCTGGTCAAGTTGAAATGGATAGAAAGCGCGTGTAGTTCTCATAAATTCTGCCCATAAAAGTAACTATATATTAATATTCGTGTAAACTGCACAATAGAAATGATTAGTTAAGAAACCGTACCTTAGATTCCAGCTAATACAGAGAGTGAAAGAAATTTATAATACCCAGCAACTGAAACACAAGGGGAAAAAACACAGTGAGCTCATATCATGTAGATTAAATAGCCTTGAAACAATGAAGCACTTGAAACAAATATTAATGGCTAAAACACAACACATATACTATAATCCCAATTTTAAAGTCAATGTATAAGCAAAATGGCATCCTCAAACCATATCCACATCATTCCGAGAATCAAAATCACTGACTTTTTTTATATTCTTGACAATTCACATTCACTTTAAATGTGATGGTAACTACATCAGCAAAATCACATCCAACATCATTATCAAAGTACGAAGCAATGATGATGAACATCATACCCTAACAAACCAAAACAAACGAAAGAGAAAAAAAAATAAAAAAATAAAAAAATAATAAAACATTTCCAACACACAACGCATAATCTCAAAACCCCACTAAATCAAATCATTAAAACTTAATAGCAACTGATCTTAACAACATATTTCTTAAGAACCCCAAACCTAAAACACATCACCAAACCAAACAATCCTTCACTCATGCTTTATATGTAGTATATATAGATAGAATGTTAATTTTATTTAAATTGTACCTCACCAACAATCCTTCTAAATACTGCAAAAAAACACCATTCAAACCCCTGGAAAAGAAATAAAAACTAAATATCTTGAAGAACCAAAAAATGATAATTTTGCGAGTTCACCAAAAATGGTAATTTGGACCCGTTAACTCAAAAATGATACTTTTCACCCATTTACTAAACAATATAATTTTTGGCACGTTAACTAAAATTGACAACTTTGGCCCGTTTACTGAAAATGCTATTTTTGACCGTTTACTAAAAATGACGAGTCATCTAAACTATTAAAGTATTAGCCATTGAAGAGGATTTGGAAGTTTCGATTCGTTTATGATGGAACGGGTCGAGTTTGTGTTATGAGTCATCTCTAACGATCAGAAAAAAAAAAGAACTTGGCTATGTTCAACACAAACAAATCTTAGCAGTCAAGTGCTAAACTTGACTTTTGTTCATGCAATCATACTTGTCATATTTACTAAAAAGCTTAAAAATGCATAAAATCATCTTGATAACAAGTGCTAAAACATGTTGCAAAATATAAAGTTTGTAACTTTTAACAGAACATATTATTTATTATAGTTATTATTTTTTGATTATTTTTAAGTTTATCTTTTTGTTCTTATTCCATCTCTTATCTCCTTTGAATACTAGATAGTTATAAACGTTTTATCACCATCACTGATTAGTTAACTTTACTATGATCATATTCCTTGAAATATCTCTGTATAAAGAGAGATGTTTTTTTTTGTTATTCAATACACGGAAAATATTATTCCCCAATAACAATCAATATAGTTTTTTTTGGTTTCTAATTTTAACTAGCGTATGAAAACGATGAACACGGTTAATGAAGAAAAGCAAAATATACTGCGAAGCCAAATCTTCCATAACAAAGTTAACTAGCAGTCGAATTGTTGTACATACGAATACTACAAAACAACGAATACTATCAAAGCCTAATTATTGAATCTAATCACACTTATTTATTCATAGGCAGAAGATACAATCTAACCCAGTTATCATAAAACCAACAGAAGCCGATTTGTACAATCAAAACAATCTGGACAATTAAAAATAAACCATACCTATAAAAGAATCAAACTGGGGATTTCATCATGGCTGAAGGTGTTTGAGCGGCGGCAATTGAATGGTGGCCAAGACGTCGGGCGGCGTCTAATTTATTTGGAACGTGTTCTGATAACTGGGTGGCGGATATTTGTCAAGGGTTTTTAGTTAGAGGAGTTTGTCTTACGTCTAAGACCATCCGCAACGGCAACGTTGCCACTACGTTATGTGACGAAAACGCGGGGTACCCCCGCGTTATGTGAAGCTTGTTTTTGGCTGCGTTGTATACAAAGCGCGGGGTTGGCACAAAAATAAAAAAAACAGCCGTTGGAGCCGTTGGGAATTTAAAAAAATAAATAAATTATATTAATTATATTTATACTATATAAACAAACCAAACTCATTTTTTTAACAAACTCCTTCCACTTCTATACCAATTTATATCTTTTACACTAATATTTCTACCATCATGTTTCCAAACAACAACCAAAATATTCTCGGTTTCGGCCAATATGCCCGTCAAGGCAACCAAAATCCACAACCGGTTCGTCGTTGGCAACGGGTTCGAATCCCGAATTGGAAAGCCAATTCCAATTAATGAACTCTCGACTCCAAGATTTACACCAACTTGGAACTCAACGACTTCAAGTAAATTTGGACGCCGTTGACCTACTTCGAAGGAATGAGATGGACAAAGACATCAAGATTTTATCAAACGAGCTATCCGAAGACGACCCGATAGTCCAATCTCTAAAAGCCAATCGACGAGCGAAAATTTTAGAAAAATATAAATGAGTTTTAGTTTTATTAGTATTATTTATTTTAATTTGATGTATTTTTTTAATTTAGTTTAATGTATATTTTATTTGGAAGTTTAATGTAATTTTTAATTTTATGTTAATTTATTTAAATGATTTAGTATTTTAAAAAACAAATAAAACTAATGATTACTGGGCGCCACGTGGCACATAACCCCTGGTAGTAGAGAGTTATGACTACAGCATGCTTTTATACAAAACCATAACTTTGACTGGGCGCCACGTGACGCATAACCCCCGGTAGTGGAGCTTTATGACTACACATGGTCTAAATCTACGGAGAGAATTAAAGTGGGTTGGGGAAAGGAAAAGGAAAAGTGTTACGTATGACACTTGATTTTAACCTTTATAATAAAATAACTAATTTATCTTTTTTGTTTGATTTGAATTTCATAAAGCCTAGAAGTTAAACATATATATTAGTGTTAATTAACTAAATAAAATAGATAATTTATATTTCTTATTATTGAGATTAATCAAACTTATAACATATTTTTACTTAATGGTAAATATCTTTTATTAAATAAAATTTATAAATTAAAGCAATATAGTATAACTTAGACAATATATAAGAATATTAATTTAGATACAATTTTTAAAATTAAACTAATAATAATTATAATTGTTAATTAAAAACTAATGACGGATGTTACTAGCTTTACTTTAGTATGAATCATTGTGAAAAATAAGATTTCACAAAAATACAAAACATGTGTTTGTCTAGAAAATAGTAAAAGAAAATAAGTAAATATGAAGAATTAAAATAACCTTCAAATATTCTTTGATCTCCTTCCGTTTCTTCTTCCTTCCTCATATACACTATTTCTAATCAAAATTAAAATAATATTAATCGTTGCTATATAATTAAAATATTTACCTCTTTTCTGCATTTAGTTATATATTATTTTTTTGAAATGAACACGGTTAATCAACTAGACCAATAAATATAGAATTGTATTTGGATTTTGTATCATGGTATGTATTTTCTTCTAAGTTACATGAATATATCCATTACCACTTGTTTGTTAGCTTTGTAGGTGTTATGTTTTCCTAAACACTTATATTTTTATTTGTTTTTTTGTATAAAGTAGTTGCGGGTTTTTGAAAGACCTTTCCTAAGTAGAATTATATCCGGCAACCGGAGGGTGGGCACTTTGACTTAAACAATAAGATCGGGCTATTAACTACACTAAAAACATAGGTTGGACGGGCGTTTGCCCACCCTCATTTACCCTTGGATCCGCCCATGTACTGATAATCTAAAACTACAACAATTTGATGACAACCATTTAATATACCTTTGTGTTTTTTTTAAACATGCAACTCTTTTATTGATTTTTTTTTCTTTAGTGGAATTTTGATTAAATAGTTATTTTGTCAAAAGTAGCTACAAACTTGACGGGTTTTGGTCGGGTATACCCGATGGGTATTTTAAACGTCCATTTTTATATCTTTTATATACTCAAGAAAACTCTATTTAGTTTTTATAATTACTAAATATATTTTGTTATAATTCTATGTAGTAAATTATACATGCTAAACTAAACATGATTTGTCTTTTTTCCAAACTACATTGTTTAGATCAAAATGACTATATCGTCCCTTCCGATTATGGTATTAATGTTGGAGATTATTGCAAAACTCCCTCCAAATGCTATAGCCCAATGCAAGGCCATTTGTAAGGAATTGTTAGCCTTCATATCAACGCCGATGTTTCTAAAGGCTCACTGTGATTACATGCGGGCATCAGCGTATTAGAAAATTCTTGAGGCAGGTCCACGATCATGCAAGGTTCGCTCGTTGAATTATAAAGCCCCGAACTATTTCTTGGCCACCAACATTAGCATCCCGTTTAATGCTAGGCCAAAAAAATTGTTATTTTTATCAAGTTTAGATGGCATGCTATGTGTTTGCCTAATAAACACAAGGGAGTTGTTTGTTTGGAATCCATTGACAACTTTCTTCAAAAAGTTGTCAAACTCGAACAAACAAGGGTTCTACAAATATAACAAAGATGCAATCGGCTTTTGTGTTAACTCTTCATACGATTACAACATCGTACACGTAAAACGTAGACGGGGTACTTTGGCCATTTATGTATATTCAATGCAATTAAGCTCATGGAGGACTGTACGCTTCCTGAAAAAACGCCCGTACCATAATGAAACCTTTAATTGGTCGTCGGGAACTTTATGTGGTGATGGTTTATACTTCGCGGTTGCCCAACACTGGGATTTTGGTCAAAAAATTATACTTCGGTTTGACGTAAACACGATGGAATTTTCAGAATTAAGCTTGCCGGATGTCCATGGTTTTGGAAATATGGGTGTTTTAGCCGATATAAGTTCCGAGCTCCATATGCTTGTTGGTCCCGGATCTATAGCGTATGGTACTGTAAGTTTGTGGAAGTTAAATAACGGTGTATGGATAAAGTTGTTATCTTATAGTCATAGAGTGTCTATAAGATTTCCGTTGACTACCTCTATCACGTATTACAATTTAAGTGGCTCGTGTCCTGTGATCACGGAGTGGGGACAAGTGCTTGAAGTTGATTTGAGGTTCGATGAGCTCGCTTATAAAATTCCTTCCTTTCGTAGTGAATTCAACCATGGTGCAATCTATACCGAGACTATAGTTTCTCCCGGATTTTAGTTTCGTGTGCTTCTATCATGCATTTGTTATAGTGTTTGACATGATGTTTATTCTAGTCTAATTTAAGTTTTCATTCTAGGGAACTCTAATTTGTGTTTTATGTACTTTTATTTGAATGGCATGCATGTTTTACTCAAAGTCATTTCTATGTAGTATAGATTATTATTATTGTTGTTGTTGTTGTTGTTGTTGTTGTTGTTGTTGTTGTTGTTACTACTATTTGTGTTTGGTTACAAACTTCTTTTTTATTTTGTGATGGTATTACATTCAAATCAAGGCGCATCATGTAGGCGGTAATATTATGTGTTGCTACTAATTATATTTTTGACATAGTTGTAACAATTGGAAAAACTAATATCATATTCCACTTAAAGATTGGTTTCGTCTAAAGTTATATTTTGAAAAATAAACCTATCAAATAACATTCCATCCATATGTATGCGGTCAACCATTGGAAGGGATGTTTATTTTATTGATGCTTTAAATTAAATCGTAATAAAATATATTGTTATACCAAGTCATGAGACAATAATCCATAAGTTAAATCAGTATATAATGGAATATTGTAAATACATATATGAATGTTCAAATATTAAAATTTTCAAATTTCGTTATGGAATATATAACGAAAACTTAATATATAATGACCGTAAAAACTCATTTCTTTTACATTCAAACTTTGATACAATCAGAGTTATAATTGATGTGCAAGAATCGTTATTAAAATATATACAAATTGTCATTAAAATTGTAATATGATTTTATTGTAAATATATCACCACGGACTCAATTGTCACGTGGTAAGAACCAATAAATAAGAAAACTCAATTATTAAAATTCATAAAGGTTTTTATATTTAATCTTGCATTTCTTATTTGTGTCTATGTATGTATTATTGTGAAATATGCGATAAATCTTCCTATTTGGTGTTTCTACTCTTTTGTAAATCATTATTTTTTTAATATCAAAGTATTACACCTTTTTTTGAAGGTTTAATTGATAATGGATGTGCATTCTATTGTTGACTCTTTTTCATCACTCACACAATACGGAGTTTGGTATACCGTGGCTTTTGTTTGGGTCGAGTTCGTTTTGCCTATAGCTCGTGAAAACAAATTCTTGGTTGTTTTTCTCGACCAAGCCGTAAGATATTTTTTTGGATTTTGCACACACTGTAGAACTCTATTTCATATACTAAATATAATTTTCTTTTTTAGAGACGACATATAGTCGCATTCGTCCCGGCAGATTTAATGCGCTTTTACAATCACATAAATTTAGTGGGCAGCGTGTTCGTACTATATCGTTTCCGGATAGAGAGTTTCGAATACATAGAGTGGCCAAAACATGAAAACCATCTCTTGTTTGGCGGTGATTTCAAGATTGTATTTAGCGAACACACTAAACTTATTCGATTTACAAGCCATGTTCCACGAGGGTTCTGTTTGTACCCATTAGTGCCTTCTATAAACTCTTACGCACGACAGGAGATATGAAAAAATAATTACCGGTACGTATAATAACGGTCCTTACATAGATCCTTCTATCATACGCTAATTTTATTATATGCATATTTTAAAGAACTTGTATATTGGTTTTAGCTGTCGTTGGAAAAATTATCATGGGCTCGCGATCGTATGGCACTTATGGTTTAAGTGTGTTTCTTCAAGATGTAACGTAAGTCAATATACATATGATAAATTTTCTATGGTTTATAATTACAATTTTTGAGGTTTCTAATCTATATTATATGTGGCAGCGGTCACATAATACAACTATTTAGACGACACGACGCAAATCAGTATTATAAAAACTTTTCAAGCAATGTTAAAAAAATCTATTGTGTACGCATCCCGGGTCAAGCTCATTCGTTTGCGAGATAGTAAGTTATACATTTTAATGGGATTTTTCATTACTAACACTAATTGTGCCATGATTATTATAAACGTATACATGTTTTATTGCTTATAGGGAATATTTTAAGGTCAACGCATTTAACTACGATCCATTATGAACTAGACATGCCTGAAGCACGTGATATTAAGATCATGGGTTGTTCTTTTAGTCCGTGTTCATGTTGAATAACATTTGTCCTCTTTAGCTTACTTCCCATTTTGTTTTAAGACAATGTTATCTTTGCGTTGATTTTGTTTACCTCTCTTACTTTACTTCACAAATTACTTTAATATATCTTCGCATATGTGTTTTGGTTTTCTTTACCTAAGTATTTATTTTGAATATTGGTTATCTTTTTATTAATAGAGAGCGATAGTTGGTTAGAATCAATAAACAAAGATTATATACACTTCAATTGGTTATTCAAATATTCAAACAAACCATGTATATTGGAATCTTAGATCATCGGGGCCGAACTCGGTAGATTGGTGACGCTAACGAACTTGTAGGTATATTTTCCTTTGTAAAGAACACATGTAAATATAACACGTCCATATCATTCTAAGCGATGTACTCACTTAAGATATTCATTAAAAAAAGATTTTTTTTCAAATGTTCGTAGGCCATAATTTAAGCACGATATATACAAGTGGAGGCATACTGGCCGTTTAAGATTTTTACAGTAAATTCAGATCTTCAAATAAATACAATAAAAAATGTCTTTTAATTTTAATTGTTTTAAAATTAAGAAATCAAATGCCGAAAAGTTATGACCAATATCCTTAATTTGAAATTTCTCATACATACTATAGTACTGTATGTATAGTATAGATAGATGACATAATAAATGTTGTTATTAATAAAACAAACTTAACTAATTTAAGATAGTACATTTTTACTAACAATGAATTATATGTTAGTATGCTTTCTTTTAAAATAGATAAGCTTGAATAATAACGTAACTAAGGTGTCATTGGCTACATTTTACATACACACTTTATTAATAATCCATATAGTCATAATAGTTTTTAATATATATTATAAAATTAAAAAGTTTAAATACATAGTGAAATACATTATAACCGTAATAAGGGAGAAACCAACCATAATTGTGTTTAATATTATTTAAAAACATAATGCAAGATATTATTCAGTTATATAGTTATTTATTTAAACTATTTCAATAATAAATGTGTTATGCAATTACTATATTATTTGTCTTGTACAAAATATTCATGAATCTGATTTGTGTGTTGATATTTGTATATTGATTTGTTAACTTCTCAGATTGTGAAACTTTGCGTTATTGACTTATACATGTGACCAATTAGAAGGATTCTTTAAATTTCCTAAAAAGGTATGTTATATGTTGTTTTTGACATACATATGTGACCAATTAGTAGTTATAGCCTACATTTTACCTACATACTTTTATTAATAATTCATATAGTTATTTGTTTAAATTATTTCAATGATAAATGTACTCCATATTTATCATAGTAATTTCTTTTGTCGAAAATATTCATCAATCTAATTTGTGTTTTCACATTTGCGGGTTGATTTTTATTATCATTTTAGGTGGGGCACTTTGTGTTATTGACTTGTATCTTTGACCACTCGAGAGAATTCTTCAAATTTCCTAAACAGGTATGATATATTAATGTATTTATTTGAAATATTTGTTTAATTTATAAATTATTATTTATACTTGCTAATTTCAAAAAATAGAGCGTGAACCTTATTATTTGATTTACAAGGTACACGTCAACTTGCAATGACTAACGAAGACCCAAAAGATCGTAATGATGTATCTTCCTCATCTGCGTCTGCGTCAGCTCAAAAACGAAAAGAGTATAATGGAAGATATTATGCTTCACACAAAGAGAATAATAAAGCGTCTAAAGTATGTAACGGATATACCTCTCAAAGTTATTTGTTATTATCTTCGATGGCTAATAGATCGGTAGGGAGGAAACCGTTACAACCTTTACAAACTAATAGTAGTCAAATGACACATATGACAAAAGAGAATGTGTCATGTACTTCGGCTGAAAAACGAAAAGAGCAAAATAGACGATATTATGCTAAATGCAAAGAGAATCGAATTCGTAATTCAAGTGATACTCAAAATACGCAAACTTCTGCCGATGATCAACCATCGATCCGAGATGAGAACATAGAATATGACCCATATAATTTTTTTTTATAATGGTGTTCCAAGAGACCATCTCATCTTAAAAGCACAGAGTCCATGTCCTCATTGTGGAGCGAAATGATTTAAATTTGAATTCCCTACCTTTTGTTGTATGGGTGGGAAAACAAAATTAGCAGACTGTGAAATTCCCGTTGAATTGTACCGACTTTTCACCTCGCAAGATGAAACTGGAGAAGTTTTTCGGAAAAACATACGTGCTTATAACACCAACTTTTCATTTGCCTCAATAGGCGTGACGTTGGATGGTACATTGGCTAATTTGACAGACGGTGTATATACTTTTCGTGCACATAAAGGAATATATCACAACATCGACCAGTTGGTTTCGAGAGATGGAACACCTCGGTACTTACAATTGTATTTTTATGATCCTGATACCGAACTAGATCTTAGACTCCAATGGCGAAATCTTGATCGAGATATTACGAAGATCTTGACACGTGTTCTTTCAGCAAACCCTTATGTTAAGACATTTCGAAGTCTTGCTGAACTTGGACCTCTTGACGACTATAAAGTTACTTTGAATGCTTCAGTGGAACTTGACCAAAGGGTGTACAACCGACCAACCACATCCGAGGTTTAAATAGCATTATATTATTTCAGTGATTTAAAAGAAACTTATAATTACTTTTTTTACTTATTTACAATACAACATTATATAGGTTTCCGGCATTTGGGTTGAAGGGAATGACAATATCACTTCATACAAAAGAAGCATTGTTGTGTACGGTAGGTCTGAATATAGTCAAAATATTCAGCCGTACTTTGGTTGTTATGATCCATTGTGTTATCCTCTATTTTTCCCCCAATGGGGAGTCTGGTTGGCATCCTAACATACCACGTCAAGGAGTATCAATCAGTGAAGTCCACAATGATCCCGACATCATCGACGAACCAACAGAAGGTACCAATAATCTAACTACGTTTTCTAAGTGAAGATTATAAAAAGTACCCCTAAGCTTAATGTAATAATTATTACCTTTTTTAATCTATTTAGATTCTAACATAGAAGGTTGTAGAAAAACCATAGCTATGCGAGAGTACTACTGTTACAAGTTCCAAATTCGGTCTGCTGAGAATGCGCTTCTAATTTGGTGGTAGATTGCTACAACAATTTGGTGTGGACGTCTATATAAAACTTGAGACGTCACGTTTACATTTTTTTCAAAGAAACCAGGATAAGATAAGAGCGGATTTATACCAAGGTATCGTGGATTGCGTACATGCTGGTGAGGTTCATCAAAACAGAATCGGACAACGAATAGTTTTGCCTGCAAGTTTCATTGGAGGGCCTCGTGACATGCGACGCAAGTTTCTAGATGCTATGACTTTAGTTCAAGATGACGGCAAGCCTGATATATTCATTACGATGACTTGTAATCCTCACTGGTCTGAGATATGTGATAATTTAAAACCTGGTCAAACCGCACAAGATCGTCCAGAGCTTGTTTCAAGAGTATTTCGTGCTAAACTAGAGGATCTTAAAGAACAACTTTTAAAGAAACATCTTCTTGGAGAAGTTAAGGCATACATTTATGTTATCGAGTTTCAAAAGCGTGGTTTGCCACATGCGCATATCCTTCTTATCATGTACCCGCAATACAAAATAAACAATCCAGACCATTATGATAAGGTTGTGTGTGCTGAAATTCCCGATAAGCGAAGGCACCCTAAATTGCACGAGCTTGTTGTCAAGCACATGATGCATGGTCCTTGCGGAAACTTACAACCCAAAAGCCCGTGTATGCAGGGAGATCCTGATCAATCATGTCGTTTTCATTATCCTAGACAATTTAATGATCTGACAACACAAGGAGAAGATTCATATCCATTATATCGAAGAAGAGACAGCGGAATAAGGGTGGACGTACGAGGAAGTGATCTTGATAATAGGTGGGTTGTCCCGTATAACCCAGTGCTTTTGATGATGTTCAACTGCCACATGAATGTCGAGGTTTGCTCAAGTATAAAATACGTGAAGTATGTATTCAAATATGTTTACAAAGGACATGACAAACAGGTCATTCAAATAGATCCGGACGAGCAAGGGGTTGTTATTAATGTGATAAAGAGATTTCAAGATGCACGCTATGTATCACCCCCGGAGACTATGTGGCATATTTGTAAGGCCCCGTTACCGGTAGCCCTACTTTCGTGTTGGATTTACTCATAAACACAGTTCTAAATATCAGAGTTAATTAAAACATTTACGTGGAATATAAAACTTTCATAAAACTTTACATAATTCATAACTTGTCTAAAAACATCCTTTGTCTTTCAACATTAAAGCATTAAATTAAAACATCATAAGTCTTCAGATGCCAGATTCTTGTTCAGTGCCATGTGTCTCCTCAAGCGAGCTGCCTCATCCTACTCACCTGCGTGCATACTAAAAGTCAGCTACGCTGAGTGAGTTCTAGTTAATCACATAATCATACAATACATTCTTACGCTTCATACTTAATCTCTTAACTTTCTTTCATATACACCTAAGTGCTTTTACTTTCATTTTTACTTTCATACTTTCTTTACATTCATAATCATACGTTCACTTTTACCTTCATGCTTTCCTTACATACATAATCATACTTTTTAAAGAGCCTTTCGCCCTATAACCTCACAGATATTATAAGGGTCTGGTCCCTAGTTTTCGAATATTAGAAGGGTTCGATTCCCTAACATCACAGATATTATAAGAGTCTGGTCCCTATCATCACAGATATTATAAGAGTCTGGTCCCTATCATCACAGATATTATAAGAGTCTAGTCCCTAGTTTTCGAATATTAGAAGGGTTCGATTCCCTCTTCGTTACCATACAACCATACATCATACCTCGAGTATTAGTAGGGCTCGGTACCCTTTTCGTAACCATACATTATCATTTCTTTCTTCTATTATCTCTATCATGTTCATACACATAAACATACATAACATTCTTACCTTATACATAGCGTTACAACCTGACAGTACGTGCAATATCCGAAGATCGTTCACGTACTATCAAGCAATCATTCATACATTTCACATTATCCACATAAGGCATACACTTATCTCTTAGGATAAGTGTATTAACAAACATATTGAGTATGCACACAGCCCCGAAAACGTAACACATAAATGGGGCTAGAAACTCACCTGAACACGGTTACGTTCTCCGTTGATCGTAATCCCTTTCTTCAGTTGTGCACGGCTGACTGTATAACAAGTGTACATATCAATTTAACTATCACTACTTATAACATCTTTCTAGTCTTAATTACTACCCACAACGAACGGGGGTCCGGGGGCAGCGCCCCTGGCAGCAGGGTCTAGGGGCGGCAGCCCCTAGCAGGGTCCAAGGGGCAGAGCCCCTGGCTGGGGTCGAGCTGACTTTAGGCGAAGTTAACCTTTGGCGAACTTAGCTTTAGGCGAAGTTACCAGCTAGGCGAACTTAGCTTTACAGCGAAGTTGCCATCAGGCGAACTTGGCTTCAGGCGAACTTGGCTTCAGGCGAAGTTGTCATCAGGCGAACTTGACCTCAGGCGAAGTTACCAGTTAAGCGAACTTAACTTTACAGCGAAGTTGCCATCAGGCGAACTTGGCTTCAGGCGAAGTTGTCATCAGGCGAACTTGGCCTCAAGCGAAGTTACCAGCTAGGCGAACTTAGCTTGTAGGCGAAGTTCGTCACTTTGAATGCGAAGTTGCCCAGATGAAGGCGAAGTTGCCCAGGCAGCCGCTGTTTTAGTTTCTGATCGGCATTTCGAGCGATTTTAACACCCTTGCTATGGTTCAATATCACCCACTACGCTACCCGACCATTTTTGGTCGTTTATACACTAAAAAGCTTGGATCTTTAAACTTCAAAGATCAAGAATCATACCTTTTTGGGCTTGTTTGGATCTCGTTTACTTGCTTATCACCACTAATCGCTCTCTCTCTCTCACTCGGGTCTGCCGGATCTGCCCGGATCTGCCTTCGGTCCGGCGGCGAAGTTAGTGCGGTATGTGTGTTTTTGGAGTGTTAGGGAGTTTGGTGAAAAATGAAGATATTTTGGGATTTTGGGGGTATTTATATCCCTGAGATCCCATTCTCATTTAACCCCTCTCAATTAATCCAAGTCCAAGACCCGCTCCCTACCCGATATTAATTAATTACGCGAAATCACTAAACATAACTTCCTTTATTCATCATTAAAATTTTTAGGATGTTACAATATTTTTTCTTTCCCCCTTTCTCAAATCTCCTACTGTATTGAAGTTGCAACTTCATCTCCATAATCAGCACATGGTCAGGTTTAGAGATGATGATAATATGTCTGAAATTGTTGATAGGGAAAGAGATAAGAAAACCATGTTAACTGCATTTTTTGAGACAAACAGAGTGGATGAAACGGCAAGGCAGTATTTGTATAAAGATTTTCCAAAACACTTCACCTGGAATGGAGGCTCACGTCGTTGGAATCGTCGTAAACAAAGGCCACAAAGAGGTCTTATTGTTTGGGCTAATCCAGCTGAAGGAGAAAGGTACTACTTACGCCTACTTTTGTCAAATATCAAAGGTCCTACTTCTTTTGAAGATATTCGCACACTTAATGGTGTAACGTACCCGACATTTCGAAGAGCGGCCCTTGAGATAGGCTTAATAGAGAGCGATGATAGTTTATCGCGATGTCTTACAGAAGCCTCTCTATTTCAGTTTTCAAAGGCTCTTAGAGGATTATTCGCAACAATATTGGTTTTTTGTAAACCTGGAGATTTTCGCAAGTTATGGAATGATCACTTTGACTCAATGTCTGAAGATTATAGGTTTCATTGCCAAAATATCCATCGAGTTCAAGATATGGTTGTTACTGAGATCAGGGGATATCTACAATCTATGGGTAAAAATATAAAAGAATTTGATCTCCCAAAAATTACATATGATGTTAACTTGCAATATGCGTTGCATCGTGAGGTACTAGAGGAATACCGGATAGTTGTGGAACCTGAACACTTATCTGCTAGAGATTCACTTAATTGCGACCATAGAATTGTGTATGATGAGATCATGATGCATGTGGACAATGATCGTCCGGGTTTGTTCTTTATAGATGGTCGAGGTGGAACGGGTAAAACATTTGTGTACAAAGCGTTGCTTGCTCAAGTTTATTCACATGGTCTTATTGCTCTTGCAACAGCTTCATCAGGTGCCGCAGCTAATAATATGCCAGGAGGGAGAACAACTCACTCCAGGTTCAAGATTCCCATTAATCTCAATAATAATTCGATGTGCAAGATCAAACATCAAAGTGGGACCGCCGAATTAATTAGGTCAACCAAACTAATAATATGGGATGAAGCATCGATGGCAAAACGACAGGCGATAGAGGCAGTCGATCGCACATTGCAAGACATCATTGGTGTTAGACTTCCATTTGGTGGAAAGATAATGGTTATAGGAGGTGATTTCAGAAAGGTGTTGCCAGTTATTAAACGTGGCACTCGAGCAGAGACTGTAGACTCAAGTTTCCGAATGTCGCCTCTATGGCGCGTCACTAAAAAGATGCGGTTGACCATAAATATGAGAGCATTAAATGATTCGTGGTTTTCTGATTTTCTTTTAAGAGTCGGTGATGGAAATGAAGAATCGATCAATGACAATTTTATCCGCATTCTCAATGACATGACAATTCCTTTCACTAGCAAAGAAAATTCTATAAATGAGTTGTTCAACGCAATCTTTCCATCAATCGAAAACAGTGTATGTACTTCGGATTATATAGCATCAAGAGCAATATTATCGACAAGAAATGAGAGTGTTGACGAGATTAACGATCAAATGATCGACAATTTTCAAGTCGAGGAAATGGTTTATTACAGTTTTGACGAAGTTGAGGACGATAAAAACAACTTTTATCCGACTGAGTTCCTAAACTCACTAAATGTTAGTGGTTTGCCTCCTCATAAACTTCGATTGAAAATTGGATGTCCGATGATATTGATACGGAAAATTGATCCATCACGTGGTCTATGTAATGGTACAAGATTGATATGCAAAGGTTTTCACCGTAACTCTATTGATGCCGAAATAGCTGCCGGGCAACATAGCGGAGAAATAGTATTTTTGATAAGAATTCCCTTGAGTCTTTCTGAAGATGATATGTTCCCGTTCGACCTGAAAAGAAAACAATTTCCCGTTCGACTTTGCTTTTCCATGACCATTAATAAAGCTCAAGGTCAAACAATTCCTCACGTTGGTGTTTATCTACCAGATCCTGTATTTTCACATGGGCAACTTTATGTGGAATTGTCTAGAGGGATATCACGGGAAAATACAAAAGTGTTAGTACATCCCGCCAAAGATTTCGGACGAGACGGAGTATACACCTCAAATGTTGTCTATCGGGAAGTGCTACGTGATGTATGATCTGCACGTTCCTATCAAAATATAAGCATATTTCTATATATACGTTTTGTGCCTTCGGTTTTTATATTTTTAATTTGAATCATTTTTGCTGTTAAACAATTAATTTGATGTAAGTTTTGAGTTATAACATCATTATAATCATGAATAAATTGTCACGGTGTTTGATTTTACCTGTTTTTTTCTTAATGTTTTTCCATCATAAGTTAATCATATTTGTATTATACATAAATTAGGAAACTGTAATGGACGAATCGCAACAACAATTTGAAGCTTTGTTAGGTATGTATATTGAATACATATAGCATTGTTACTTTGATAAAACATATACAAGAGTTAAACATTAGTTTTTCATTATCAACACCTGTTATAGGAGATGTAGCAATGCAAGAGGCCAACACAAAAGAAACTGAACCTACACCAAATGTATCAACGGAACTTGAACAACAACCTCCTTGTGAATCTTTTGATAACATGTTCGCCGGTGATGAATGGTGGCTGAAAAATCAAGATGAGATAATTAGGATATGCGAGAAGTATGACTAAAATTTATTATTCTTGTTTTAGTTTATTGCAATGTCATAATGGCTTACTGATGTAAACATTAATTTTAATGTTAATTTTGTTATTTATTTCACATATTTAACGCTTGTGTAAAAGATATATACCGTATTGATGCTACTAACTAGATCTGTAATAACAATAAAATCAATTATATAATAAAGTTTTGTAAAATATTATATGAATAACAAAACTAACTAACTAACTAAAATACTATTATACAATATATCATGATTTGACTTATGAACCAACACAAACGACTACCGCATTGCAAATTGCCGTCGCCGCATCGCGCGGGTACCCTACTAGTTTTATATTAACTACATTTATCTTTTAGTAACTACCATATTTAAAATTATATTTTTCCTTTTAAATCTTACCTCCATTAATGTCCATTAAATAAAATATTTCAAATTCTCTCTAAAATTATTATTTCATCTCTCATCATTTTTATATTCATTTATATGTAAAGACTATTTAAATATGAAGGTGAATGTTTTTGGTACACTCAAACTAACATTAACTTTTTAAATTATAATATAAATGTTTAAAAACCAAAATAATAAATAATTTCATTATTATATGATAACAAAAGAAGATGCATTTTTAACATTTATATGAAAACTTAATATGTACGGTGAAGTAGATTGCAACCCCATATTTCATTATAAATGTTGAAAACACATCTTCTTTTGTTATCATATGATAATGAAATTGCTTCTTCGTTTGGTTTTTATTCATTTATATTTTAATATTAAAAAGTCAATGTTAGTTTGAGTGTATAAAAAAATCAATTTCATATTTGAATATTCTTTACATATACATGAATATAAAAATTGTGGGAAATGAAATAGTAATTTTAGAGGGAATTAGTCAATTAGAAAACTTTTATTTAGTAGTCATCAATGGTGGGAAGATTTAGAAAGAAAAAAATATAATGTTAAATATGATACTTATTAAAAGATGAATGTAATTAATATAAAATTATAGTTTCAATTAAATATTTCATTAATTAATGTTTCTTACATGTATCCTAAGGGCACACGTTAGAAAATCCCTAAAAAAAAATTGATCATTACTTGATATTAATATTCTTGGTTCACTTTAATGATCTCGGCTAAGTTTCATTTTTTGTAAGAAGTATTTTAGGAAAGCATTTATATATGTTTATGTTTAACAATAACAACAAAATTTTCTTTTAAAGTTGTTTATCAATGGTTCATTGTAAAAAATTGTATTTCTTACATAATTACGTATGTTATATACATAAAAGATCATTAAACTAATTAATTTTTAAGATTTTTTAAAATATATTTTGAACTGTTTGTCTACTACACATCATGCATGTGTTAAGTTCTATAGTTTTTCTTACCCTTATGAATATAAGCCATAAGTCACATACATGTATATAAAATGATATTATTACAATTTATGAGCGCAAAAACAATTATATAAACCATTTAACTTTTTACCGATAATTATTCTACTCAAAATGATGTGTTTGTTACTTATATATGTATAGATGCATAGGTTATATGTATTAAAAGAAAACCATTAAATTAATTTGTTTGTGTTTTTATAATAACATGTGTATGCTATGTATATAGATGAAAAATCAAGTTAACTTATTCATATAGTTTTCGATTTCAACAATAAGAAAAAAATATTTTTTTTGTGTGCATATGGATTATGGAACATTGATTTTTTATGAATGTGGCTATTTCAATTGAAATCGCTAACCCCATCTAACTTTTAACGTTAAATCAAGGGTAAAAATACCCTCTTTTTTATTTCTTTAATATTTTAATTTTAAACAGTCCATAGTGTGTTTGTTTATCCGTATGACATGCTTTCCCTTTTGACACTCCTAACTCCTAAGCAAGTAATAACATTTGTTTAAGATAACCACACAACATGTGAACATACTCAATACCACTTAGTTACTCGAAATGGTTTTGAAAATAATATGATTGTTAATGAAGAACGTGCACTCTAATGTGTAGCGTTTACGAATTATTAATCAACGAAAGTTGACATTTAAAGATTATTGTTATTAACAAAGATCTCACATAGTGTCATATGCCAACGAATTAAAATGATTGATTTGAAAAAGATATTGTAATATATTTAGCTCTAAGAATTCCCTAGAGGAGTTCTAAAAAATAAATACCAAAAAAAAAAAAAACATTTTTCTTTGAACTATTTCAAATATTTAAACTTAACTTAATATATTATCTATTATTACTAAATATTGAAATGCCAATTGCCAAGTCTTATATAAACCTGTAAATGCATAGATTATTTAGTTATCAAGTATTTAATTATATCAGGGTATGCATTTTAAAAAACAAAGTAGTCATGTAATGTACGCATCTAACTCTTTGTTTTTTTACCAAGGCTTAATCCGATATATTATTTAATATCAATCAACCAGTACGCTATATGATTCGACCTCATCAATTTAATGAGGGGAAAACTCCTTACCACTGAATGTGTTCATAGGAACTTAAAGTTTTTTATTGAGAAAATAGATTATTGCTTTAGACTTTATAGTTGCATGGTTAAAAAATTGTGAATATTGGTTTTAATACTCATAGTTTACTCGTTGGATGATAGCACTCTCAATTTTTACTTCGGTATTCAACACTATCAACTTTGTCCTTTTTTGTTATTGGCACTCCCGAACTTAACGAACCCTAAATCCGTTAGTTTTTTTGCTATCATGGCACTTTTTAACACACGTGGCATGCTTATGTAGAAATTAAATATCTCTTAAAAGAAACTAATTACATATAAATATAATATACCACCACCCACCTCCACCACCTATGGACGACCACCATCTACCTCCATCACCACCTCCACCAACCACCGCCGGCCTCCGCAATCACTATTCAAATGTAATTCCTTCCACTCAATTTCCAATATTCAAATGTAATTCCTATTCTTAAATTTCATGGCATCTTTCATTCAATTTCCAATATTCAAATGTAAGTCATCTTCTTAATTTCATGGCATCTTTCTCTTACTTAACACCTCACCATCAAGTTTCTTTAACACGCCCCATCATCAACCACCACCAATTGCAATTCTACCTGCAATTATGAAATTTGTGTTCCCGCATATCTGAAATTTGTGTACTTGCAGGCAGGGCCGGCTCCGAGAAGAAGAAATTATTTTTGAGCCAAAGGCGAAATTTTTTTGGGGCTTTAAATAAAAGGAATATTTTGTTGGATTTAAACAATTTAATTTTAAGTGAGCTTACTTGGTTATGAAATTGAGTTATGTAAAAAACTTTTGTATAAAAATAAACTTAAAAATGTCTCAAACAATATTAGAATCCACAACCTCTTGGTTATTTGCCATACCTCTTTGCCACTAGACCAAACTATTGTTTATGTAATTGTGTTAAAACATTGATTATACATATTTTGTTTCGTAAAAATACATATAATTTAAAAAAAAAATCGGGCCTAGCAGGGTGTCGGGCCTATGGTCGTCGACTACCTTGCCACACCTTTGGGTCGGGCCTGCTTACAGGCGGAGTAAAAGGCCGGCTGTGGTGGAGGCTGTCAGTGGTGGAATCCGGCGATGGCGGAGCCTGTCAATGGTCGAGGTTGGTGTTGATGATGGAACTGGTGGTGAAATTAGGGCTTCCAATTAAGTGGTATATAAAAGTAGGGATTGAACTTAGGTGTTACTGTGGTGGTGGATGTCAGTGGTGGTTGGCGGAGGTAGGTGCTGATTTATATATGGAGTTAGTTGGTATTTAATTTCCATATAAGCATGCCATGTGTGTTATAATTTCCACGTCAGCAAGAAAACTAACGGAGTTAGGGTCCGTTAAGTTCAGGAGTGCCAGAAACAAATAAGGTCAGAGTTGGGAGTGGTGGGTTTTAAAGTGTAAGTTGAGAGTGTTATCATCAAACAGTAAACTTGGGAGTATTAAAAGCCAATAATTAAAAAAAATAAAAAATAAAGTAGTCGACTCCTCATGTTACCCACTTACCCCTCTTATGCAATACATACATCATTTGATAACATGCCTAATTTATGTTAAACTTTGCACATGCTGCCAGGTACAAACTCGTTTATAAATATGTCGAATGTTAAACGACACAGTGACACGCACACACCAAAATTGTAGCATACGTATAAACCTGAACCCCACATGTTACGTAGTTACGTACACATCTCGATTACCTAATATAGTTCTCTTTTTGTATATTCATACTTTAAAGCTACACTTTACAACCAAAAATAAATGTATACATAAAATAGTTATGTATAAACCAGATCTGTTTAATTATAACAGTATTTATTATTAAAGTTTACAAAAACATACAGTTAAACACATCAACTACTAAGCTTGTTATGTTGACTTGAACACGATCATTTAGAAATCAATTTCTTATTTTCAATGTAGTTACCTCGATCATCTTTTAACTGGTTGTCTCACTTGTGGCCTAATGGTAGGAGGCGTGGGTTCTCTAGTGAATACCCAAGTTTGATTCCCGCTTGTGTCACTTTTGTTATATTATGGCAATGAGGGATTGAGCTAAGCGTTGCGAGCTTTTCAGTTCGAATGTTGAGCCCACCCGGGTTTTTGTCTTATCGTGTGTTACGCCAAAGAGTTATATATGCTCTTTTGGTTAGGCCTTTAAACAAATCAAACGTTCGGTGAACTGTTCGATTGGACGTTCATTTATTTAATAAACGAACAAACATGAACAGAAAAATTGTGTTTGTTTAATTAGATGAACGACCATGAACACATGTTTCGTTCATTCATTTATGTTATATGTTTGTTTACTATTAATATAAAACAATTAAATATAATCTTGAAGAGTCATCCGGTTTTATATATGTTCATTCGTGTTTATTTATGTTTGTTTGTGTTCATTTACATCTTATTATCTTACTAAACTAATAAACAAAAATAATGATGCTTAATTGTGCTAACCACATTTAATTCTAGCATAAATTTTCTCTTAATCTTCTAACATCTCTTATCCTTAATTCATGATATTCATGAGTCATGGGTGAAAATGGTTTGACCCATTAGTTACAACATTTTCAATATATTTTAAGATATTATGCACACATTTATGATAATTTACAACAATTTAATACCTAAAATTATGCTCAATGTGTACCTTACTTTCATTAAAAAAAATAACATTTTTTTTAACAATAAGGGCTCGTGAATTCAACAATTTTAGAATCCTGCAATTCTTGTTTTTTTTGAAAAATTATAATCCAAGTTGTTTGTTTTTTGGAAACCATCAATTCCGGATTTTTTTTATTTCATAAATATTTATCACATACTCAATTTCAACAAAAGAAATAGGATCATATACAAAGATTATTTTTCATGGCAGTTACTTTCATATGACATGTACAAAATTATTCTATGCACTTATAAATTTTTGGTTTTATTATTGTTGTGAAGCCATTTGATTTGTTTTTACTACTTTGAACTCATAATAGTATTGAACTCATAGCAATATTTAATCACTCTCTATGTTTTTTATATGAATGTAAATTTGAGATTATATACTTATTATTATTATTGTTATTATTTGCATTATATGTTTAATTTCTTTTTTACCTTTTATTTTCAGTCTTTATTTCAAATAATTAACTTTATTAGTTTTTTTTATTTGGCAAATACCATGTATTACACGGGTTCTATTAGAGAATATTATAAAATATATTATCAGAGTTTTAGTATTATAATGTTACCATAAATAGAAGATTGTATTTGATTATATTTCCTTGTATTTATCTCCCACTCCTATATATACAGTTAATAAATAATACATTACACCTTACAAGTTTTCATTGTTTTACATGTTCAAAAGCTCGTTTGTTCATATATGTCATTTATATTTGTTCATTTTTTAAATAAACGAACACGAACACAAAATATGTGTTCGATTAGGTGTTCGTTCGGTTCGTTTACAAACTTATTTGTAGTGACACAATGATTGTCAAGTGACAATCAACGGTACGGTTTCTGGTGAGAACAAACAAACTAAACTTTGAAGTTTAAAATGAGAGTTGGCCTAACACGTAACGTTAAAAACAGAAAAATTAAAATAAACTTTTTAACTGTTTTGCCAGCCATCTGTCGAAATAAGTTGAAAATATCCCGTCGTCCTCTCTATCACAGTCACGATCTAGAATATCATATATATATATATATATATATATAACGACCAAAATACAGTTGAACACTACGCGTGCAACGTGCTTTCCAGTACCTTTCAATTCAATTCAACTCCGCGCAACTTCTTCTACTCGTGTTCAATCTCGAACTGTCTCGAAGCAAATCAACTCACGATTCGAATCTCAACTTCAGTTCTGAAATCGCACAGACAGATCACGCCTCAATTTCCGGTAATTTTAGCTCTATTATTAGATGCTTCATGTGTTGCGTTAAATGTGCTGATGCAGTTATTATTATTATTATTATTATTATTATTATTATTATTATTAGATGCTTCATGTGTTGCGTTAAATGTGCTGATGCAGTTATTATTATTATTATTATTATTATTATTATTATTATTATTGAAGTTGTTGTTTAATATTCTATTAGGTTTACTGAATTAGTGATCTGAGATTCAAAGTTTTGAGCACTTTGACCTAATTACGCCACACAGTTTCCGGTAATTTTAGCTTTAATAGGTTTACTGAATAGTTACTGAATACTGAATTGTTGATTTGGTGATCTGAGATTCAAAATTCTGAGATTATGTTTTCTGCTCGTAAGCTCAATTTGACCTAATCGCACTACAGTTACCGGTGATTTTAGCTATATTAGATGCTTCATGTGTTGCGTGTAATGTGCTGATGTAATAATAATAATATTATTATTATTATTGAAGTTGTTGTTTGATTTTATGTTAGGTTTATTGAATACTGGATTGTTGATTTGGTGATCTGAGGTTCAAAATTTTGAGATCACCATTGACCTAATTACGCTACAGTTTCCGGTAATTTTAGCTTTATAGATGCTTCATGTGTTGCGTGTAATGTGCTGATGCAGTTATTATTATTATTATTATTGAAGTTGTTGATATTTTATTAGGTTTACTGAATACTGAATGTTGATTTGGTGATTTGAGATTCCGGTTTAACTGCTGCAGAAGTTTGTTTTTAACCGGCCAAATTATCGTTATAGTTGGTTATTTATATTCTATTAGGTTTACTGAGTTGTTGATTTGGTAATCTGAGATTCCGTGTTAATACTGAGGTTTGTTGTTCGACCAGCCAAATTATTATTATTAAAGTTGTTTTTTGATATTCTATTAGGTTTACTGAATTGTTGATTTGGTGATTTGAGATTCCGCTTTAACTGCTGCTGAAGTTTGTTGTTCGACGGGCCAAATTAATTGGCCAAGATGGTGTTTGATTTGGGATCATTGATTTCGAAGATGGGGAGCAATGCATTGGCTACCTCTGAGTACTCTTCGGTTGTGTCCATGAACTTGTTCGTTGCGCTTTTGTGTGCTTGTATCGTGATCGGCCATCTTCTTGAGGAGAATCGATGGATGAATGAATCTATTACTGCACTTGTCATTGTAAGTATTTGGGTGTTTGCTGATCTATTGGTTTTAATTAGTGGTCCTGACTCCTGAATCTGCAGTTCTAGTGGATTATGATTGATTAGGGGTGTGCGCGGTTCGGTTTGGGTTGGTTTTGGGCTAAAACCGAACCAAAAGCCGAAACTTTGGTATTTGAATTTTAAAACGGTTCGGTTTCAGTTCAGGTTTTGTTTTTACGGTTTTGCCATTTTAGCTTGAAAATTTTGGGTTGAAAAATTAAGTCCCAAAATAATGAATTTGGGTCCAAATCATTTTGTTAATAACTCTTTGATTATTATGCATTAAGCTAAAATATTCGAGTTACGTATTTATTAAATTTTTAAAAATTACTTCACATAAAAAATTGGAAATCCATAATTTCGGCTCGGTTTGGTTCGGATTTTTTGTTATTTATTACATGCAAAACCAAAACCGAAGAGTAAGTTTGGTTTTACAAAAACATAAAACCAAACCGTTAATTCCTTGCTTCAGTTTGTTTTTTTCGGTTTCATGCACACCCCTAAATTTGAAAATGATTTATTGATGAAGATGGTAAGGGTTTTAAAATGATTTGTTTTATGTTTTTGATTAATTGGATGGCAGGGTCTCTGCACAGGAGTTGTTATTTTGTTAATAAGTGGAGGAACAAGTTCACATCTTCTGGTCTTCAGTGAAGATCTTTTCTTCATTTATCTTCTTCCACCAATCATCTTCAATGCTGGGTATGTTTTAGGCTTTTAGTTTCCTTTTATATGGAAAATAATTATGTTGTTCTATAGGTTGTTTGTGATTTCAAAGCTGAAAGAATCTATGGTTGACTTGATTTCCTTAACAGTTAACAGTTTCTATCGCTATAAATTGTCCTGTCTCTTGTACTTTGCTTAATTTATAGTGACATACTGACATGTCAAGATTTGGACCAGTCTTTTTAAGAAGCAACACACTTTTTAGTTCATGCCATTAATGGGAAGTTGAGAGCAACAGTCATTGTCTTGTTATATACTTTATATTTTAAAAAGTGCCTTATCTTGTTAGCATGCATTTATTAATTAACTTGATTTAGGCTGATCCAGATCATTAGATTCTTGCCTTGTGTTAGATTTCACTAAGTACCATTTAATAAAATCTTGCTGTATTTTCATTGTTATCATATAGATTGGTTTATTTAGCCATAACTGCTATTGCGAAACCCACATGAAGTGTAATTTTTATGCTTTGAAGCCAAAAAAAAAGTAGAAGTTCAGACTGCTTCCCATATATCTCCAGAAGTGTGAAATGGCCGTTGAATTTAGTTTTACAATATTGTTGTAACACCCAGGGAGAATAAATGGCCATGTATTAATTGCATAATCATATAAATATCATTTATGTTAATCGATTTCATATGGTATTCCAAAAGAAGAATGTGTTAACACTTCTGGAGATATATGGGAAGCAGTCTGAATACTTTTCTCTCTCAACAACCAAAAGTTTAGATGTCTATGTGCAATTAATAGCTCTGTTGTTGTAAGTTTTAAGATCAAATAAAACGTAACTACTCGTTAATAACGTGGTCATTAAAAATTCAGTACACAAGCTTAGTATTGTAGTTATTTGAACTTTTGCATGGTTATTAGCTGTTACCTTATGTTGTCTTTCCTTCTGTTTTCCATAAAAACAAACAGGTTCCAGGTTAAGAAGAAACAATTTTTTTCGCAATTTCATGACCATTGTTTTATTTGGTGCTGTTGGTACCGTGATATCATTCACCATCATATCATTTGGTAAGCACGTCCATCATTCTTGGTTAAAGCATATATATATATATTTGTAAATATGTTCCGCGTTGTTGATAATCTGTTTATTAATTGCGTAGTATATTGAGATATTTATTTGCAAAATGACAAAACTGCTTTGCTTTTGTCTTTATCATTTACTAAGTTAATAAATTTACCATAGTATATAGGAAACATAGTCACATCGCGTTAATGTTTCCTTTTATGTAGCACTATAGATAATTGTAGAATAATAATGACAAAATCGTTATAAGATGTCTCATATTGAAAACTGAAACTGAAATCTGATTTTCCTATATTTTTATTCTCAGTTGAAAGTATTTGTTGGTTTATGATCATAATAAAAACATTGCATGACTATTCAATCTAAAGAAGTTGTACTTATTTGTTGATAGCTTCTACAAAAATTTTCAAAAAGATGAATATCGGGAATCTTGAGCTTGGAGACTATCTTGGTATCACTTGATCTTTAATTCTCCTTCAAAATTTTCTTTTGCAATTTGTTTAATATCTTCTTGTTTGCTTAACTTTCAATTTTCTTTCCAGCAATTGGTGCAATCTTTTCTGCAACCGATTCTGTTTGCACCTTGCAGGTACTTAGAGCACCATATATTTGTTTTAACAAGAATCATTAACATTTTTAGATGCTAATGTATCTAATGTTTTACTCTAGCATTTTAGGTGCTCAACCAAGATCAGACCCCCTTATTGTACAGTCTGGTGTTCGGGGAAGGCGTTGTGAATGATGCCACATCAGTTGTCATATTCAATGCAGTTCAAAACTTTGATTTATCTCAGCTCACAACAACTGTTGTTCTCCAGTTGATTGGGAATTTCTTCTATTTATTTATCACAAGCACACTTCTAGGAGCAGGAGTGAGTCTTTGACCCCCACCCCGGTTATCTTCATATTTTTGTATGGCCATGTAATGTTTTATTTTGACTCTTACAGGCTGGGCTACTAAGTGCATATATTATAAAGAAGCTATATTTTGGAAGGTATGCGGTTTTTTTGTCTCCTATAGGCTGGGATACTAATGGGCCTAACTGTACTAATGCTTACACTAATATACATTATTAATGGCAATAATACTTTTTTGTTCTGCTGGATTATAGGCATTCAACTGATCGAGAAGTTGCTATCATGATACTTATGGCTTATCTGTCTTACATGCTAGCTGAGGTAGATCTTCCTCTTTGCTTATTTGCAATTCAACCTGTTTACTTATAAATGGGTTAATTCGGGTTGTGGTTTATTAAAAAAGATTGCTAAAACTTAAAGGTCGTTGACTGTTGCAGCTATTCTATTTGAGTGGCATTCTCACGGTGTTCTTCTGTGGAATTGTGATGTCCCATTACACTTGGCATAATGTCACAGAGAAATCCAGAGTAACAACCAAGTATGTTTATTCTTTTAGTTAATACTGTTATTATATTAATCTATTGTTACAAAACTTAATAAGTTCATTTGTATCTACTTGCCAATATTTGCAGGCACGCCTTTGCAACCTTGTCATTTATTGCTGAGTTATTTATCTTTCTTTATGTTGGTATGGATGCTTTGGATATTGAAAAATGGAGCTTTGTGAAAGACAGGTACAATCTATTTTTTTGTTTATAAATTGAAGCTTATTTACTAATCAAGCTTAAATAATGCAAGTTTAACATGTTGGTGTTTGTTTATGGTTTGTCAGCCCGGGGACATCGGTTGAAGTGAGTGCAATTTTATTGGGATTGGTTTTGGTTGGAAGAGCAGCCTTTGTCTTTCCTTTATCATTTTTATCCAATTTAACCAAAAAGGCCCACCACGAGAAAATCGATTTCAGGCAGCAAGTAAGTTCTTACTTTATTGTAGAGGTGGAAAATTCGTCAGATTCACTTATATATGGGTCGATTCGAGTCATGTTTTATGTCAAACGGATCAATTAAAAATTTAGCTAAAAAGAATATTGTTAAATGGGCCCAAATGTTGTTCAGACATATTAATTATATATAGTTTTTTTGACGAATGTACAAAAAGTGTTTTAAGTCTACCTAACCCATACTAAAAAACATTACCCGACATGCCCATTTTGCCACATCTTCACTATTCTGGTTTTATGACTCTGATTCGACTGACATATCACACAAATCCTTAACTTCTTTGATTGTCTATTTCTTTGTTGTGTTTCTTAAGGTTTTAATATGGTGGGCTGGTCTTATGAGAGGTGCTGTGTCTATGGCTCTTGCTTATAACCAGGTTGGTAACTTCTTTCTTTAGGTATTCTTATTTTTTGCAATTGTTTCACTTGTTACTGTTTGCCATATTAACTGATTATAATCGGGATGTAATCATGTAAATAGTAATATAGTATCCCCATAGGTAATGGCAGATGTAAGGTTTTCTACCTCGGCTGTTTATTCCCATTATATTTTATTTTTTATTTACACACTACAGAAATTGTAAATTATGTCTACCATCATGCAGTTTACGAGGGAAGGTCATACAACATTGCCTGGGAACGCAATCATGATTACAAGCACCATCACGGTTGTCCTTTTCAGTACCATGGTATCGGTCTAATCACGCAGCCTCTCGTGAGACTGTTGCTACCCGCACCCAAAAACCTAAGCCGGATGATATCTTCTGAACCAACGACTCCTAAATCATTCATCGTACCACTTCTAAACGGTCAGGATTCAGAAATCGACGTCCCCCGACCTTCCAGTCTACGAATGCTCCTTTCAACACCAACTCACACCGTCCATTATTACTGGAGAAAATTCGATAACGCGTTTATGCGTCCCGTATTTGGTGGTCGGGGTTTCGTGCCCTTCATCCCTGGTTCACCGACGGAACAAAGTCTTCATCAAAGCTCACATAATCTTGTTGAAGAAGAAGAAACCGGTTAAGCCGAAGAATAGATCTAAGTCAGAATTTTTTGTTAATAGGTTGGATGAGGAAGCTGTGTCTTTGAAGTTTGAAATGATGGTATTTGTATGTGTGATTGTAGGATAGATCAAGTTTGTTGCTTTGTGATGAGTTTTGGTTTTAAGGTGGTGAGTTTATGACTTGAAAGAATGTAGATTATGCCTTTGTGTATAATTTGTGTATGTTATATGGTTTTTGATAACTTTTTTCAAAGTTATTATATGTTTTCTCTTCAAAACTATGAGTTTGCATTATTTTTTTTTAATTTGATAACATGACACATAAATATTATACATGGGTAATCGCTTTGTAGGACCGGGTTACATGGTTAGTATCGACATACAAATGGTCGAACAAACCATCAAACCCGAATCTCAAACCTTAAACCAAAGCCAAATCGTATGATCTCGATATGGCTTATTCGTTTCGGTTTCAATGATTATGAACTCACGAATGCTATCAAACTAGATGCGATTGCTCTTTACATACTGGACAGAAAGATCGATATTTGATTCTTGACGTTAAGATTTATCTTATTACAAATAACATTGAAAAAATAATAGTAAAATAAATAAATCCACCAGGATTATGCTTAATTTAATGATATTTCTTGGTTATCGTCTTGTTTGTTACAATACTTAATACTTAGGGTAATGAATGTCAACTGTTAATACTGTAATACTGAAAGGGCTTATTGTGTAAATTTGTATAAACAACTTAACTTAAGTAACAATTTGTATCGTCACTAAAAAGTTAAAATGTTTGGTATTGTGTGAATTATGAGATGATAAGTTAATAAGTTATAAAGTTATAACTTAAAATAACTATGAGCTAAAATAAGAGATCTCAAACACCCCTTAAGTTGTAGTGATGGAGATAGTGAATGAAAGTAAACAACTATGATTGAAGTTTTGAACACCAAACTATCTTTTGTATTCATTTGTTTTGGTCCTAACAACGTAAGTACGGTCTTAAAGAAAACTAGGTAACAAAACATGTTGCGTTGCGACAACACAATGACACGAATTTAGTTAATATCAGTTACGTTTGTTACGGCACCGACACTAAATAAAAAATAAAAAATCTCTAAACACTTGTTAGGGCCCAAATTTTATAGTCGGATCTATGCTCAGGATCCCGAATATGTTCAGGATTCTCGAATAAGTTTAGTATCCTGAGTATTAATGCTAATAAATAGATATTTCTCTCTTGGTGTTGATTTATAATTGCATATATTAATTGTTGATTTAATCCATGCGAAATACACGGTTGGTGGTTACATAAAACGTGTGGAATGAGTTATAACCGCTGGCATTAAAGGCCAAGTAATGGTTAATGGTCAAATATTGACTATTATGCTGAAATCTCGCACTTATAGTTAATATTAGCATGTGTGGGACCACGTTTGATGAGTAACTCCCAAAAGAATCGGTCAAAGACGTGGGATGAACATTGAAGAACGTGGATAGACTCAAAAGAAGAGTTCCCCAACGGCTATATTGGAAGACTCTTTCAGTTCCGGGATACTCGGAGAGTTAGTTAGGGATTTCAGCCTATCCTGCCGACACAAGTGTTCTGAGGATTATACTTCGGGATATCCAACTGTCCTTTATTGTTCTATTTGTTTTGCAGATAAGACCACGTGTTTAATATGCTAATATGAACGTGGGTTTACAACGGCTAGTGCTTTAGACTTCGTCAAATTAAACGTGGGCAGCAAGGGATAAGTGGAAGACTTAGTCTAAGGTTTCCGGATTTCTCGGAATATCTGTTGTAACCTTTTCTTATTTAAACGAGCTGATAGATACGTTTAGAACACACACTCTCACGACTTAGCTTACTAGCAAACACTGTAACACATAGCTTACGATCACTTATCAGCTCCACCACTTGTAATCACCATTTTTTACTATTAATAATACTGACGGTGATAGTTTTCACCGTCCGGGGGTTTTTGTGTCGGAGATTATTATAATCAAGTACCAATTCGACCAAAGATTACATTGTCAATCTTTGACCGGAGCAATTCGACCAAAGATTACGTTGATAATTTTTGACCGAGACAAGATTATCATAATCAAGGGGTTTTTTCCCTCGTGATCATATCTCTGTGTTCATTCATTTTACCATCAAGCACTCCACCTCACGCACTAATTTGATCAAAAGTTAGTTCGTTAATTTTTGACTGAAACAACACCCCAAACAGTATCGCCATACCTACATCTTATGGTTTAAGCAACACGCGGTATGGATTAAATTAGTTACGGAACTGTCACTAAACCCAAAATATACATTAGTATACGCCAAGAATAGTAATGACACTTTTATAGCTTATAAAAATAAAAAACGAGCTTAACATGAAGTTTTTTCCAATCTGTAAAACTTGTGCATTGTTGAAGAAACACGAATCCGATCCCCGAGTATGGGTCCTGGATCCAATGAGTCCACAGGGTAAAATACAGATAACTACTAACATAGTATGAGTATAACTTCCCAAAGTCTAGTGACCGGAACCTGCAAAACAGACACCGTGAGTCTCGTTACATGAAGGACAATAGGAGGGGTCTTCCTGTAACCACCCTCCGGCGTGAGAATCAGTAACGTTCGTAAAGGAGAAAGTACTGAAGCAAACAGACTAAGTATAGTCAGAATGATTGTGAGTGAATGAATGTGTACCTCATATGGTTTAAAGAGGTATTTATAGCCGAAGGATGTAGAAAGATGATTGGGCCAACTGTTCTCTTCTAGAAGATCTCAATAACCGCCTGGACGCGTGTTCTCTTGTGATAGGTTAAGCTATACGTCCCATGTGCATGGGTATAACAACCTGGACACGCGTCGCCCAATGATAGGACGGATTGCACCCTGGCCATGTGCACGGTTATGACAACCTGGCCAGGTGTCCTTTGCTTATTGGCTGGTAGGTCACGTATTCTTCAAGTAACAATCGTGGTCATTCTTCTAGAAGATAGCTGATTGGTGACAACTGTCCCATTGGCATTGCCTTCTGGTCATTCTGGCGGGCAAATGTCATGTCCTGCGGATGACTTCTGAGGGTGCCAGGATGCTTCCGCGTGTGGTACGAGGACGTTCTTCCTCTACCGTGATATGCGGGTGATCCATATGTCCCGCGGGTGTTATGTGAGGAGCCCCTCTATAACCCGCGGGTGGTACTTAAGGGTATTTGGGTCTTTTTGGTACCCTACCTCTATAAGTCCCCCAGTCCAGTGTTTCTTCCGTGTGAAGTCTTTATGCGGGTGAAATTCTGGACTTAATGTATGTTGGGGGTTTTTGAATTTTTGAAGTTAGGTAGAAAATATCTTCTGTTGGTATAGATTATCATGAAAAAAGGACAAGTTGGCCACTCGCTGGCACGTGAACAGGTGATGGAACGTTTATGACGGCTGTCACTGTACCCGACTGTGCAAATTTTTCTCTTTTTCGAATTTCCCGCGTGACGTGGCGATTGACGATTAGGAGATGACTTTCTCTCTCTACTGTTCATATCCCATCGCATTAATTGCGATGGGTATAAATAGGGAGAGAAATTTTCTAGTTGAAGTTTTATCGCCTTTATTTGCTGATTATCTTCTTTGCTTTCTTTCTGATAAAGCACTGAACTTTCTTATTTATCCTTTCATCAAAACCTTCTGCAATGTCGAACGTTCAAACTGAAGTTAACGAGATAGAAATTTCGTGGGACTATTCAGATTATGAGAAGTTATTAGAGACGTATGGCATTCCACCGGAGTGGGAGCCGGAATTTCCTTCCCCAGGTTCTATAGCCAGTCTACCACCTCCTGGTAAGATGGCTGTCTATTCAGATTACTTCGTTTATGGGAATTTTCGTTTTCCCATAACGAAATTTTTTATGAAGGTGCTAACTGCTTACAGGATCCATTTATCCCAATTGCACCCACGTGCTGTAATGCGGATTCGACATTATGAATTTGTATGTATAGCACGTGACATGGTACCACATGTTGACCGATTTCCGGTTTTTTACCGTCTTGCCAATCGTGACGGTTGGTTTACGTGTCAAGGATTCTCCGATAGGAGTCTTGGCTATGAAGTCGAGAAGGGGTCCGCCAACTGGCGCAATAAGTTTTTCTGGATCTCTGAGGACGTGGTACCTGTTGCCATGGTTTGTCGCCCGGTTAATAGCGCTCTTCCGGACGTTATCACAGGCGCTCATGAAGATCGTGAGTGGTATCATGTCCTTATGGCGGAACCAACGCCAATGCGGGCGTTGCCTGAGGAAGCCCTAGTGTGGGCAGGCATGAGCCGCTTATGGCCTTCAGAGTTTTTTGAACCTATTTTTGTTGACTTGAATGAAAGTAAGTTGCCTCTTTGCCTTTTCTTTTCTTTGACGCTTTTTAAGACTGATTTTCTATCTTCTCAGGTCGGATTTCTATGCTTAACGCCCTCTTTGAGGATAGAGGTTGTGTCCGCAAAAGCATCCGCGAAGCAGGGGACCAACCTATTCTTGAGAAAACCAAGTCCCGGTTCCTCTTTCCAAAGAAGGTGCGTGCTGAGCCTAAGATTTCGGACGCCACTCTATCATCAAGCGATGATGATGACGACAACTCTGAATTTTCCACCTCTCAAGAAGAGGGAAACTCTAATGTCAATACTTCTGAATTTTTTTCAGTCTCTCACTTACTGGTAGAGTTAGAGAAGAAGAGAGCTTTCATGGCTTTTCAGGCAAGTCAAGCGGACGCAAAGACTGCGGACACTTAGGCGGGACCTTCGAAGAAAAAACAAAAAACTCATCGTCCCAAGAAGCCACAGTACAGTCTTGCTGAATGCATTGATACAGTAGAAGGTATGTATTACCCTTTAAGTACTTTACTAATTTGGGGTGTTAGCTAAGTGTAACTTTTTATGCAGATCCGTTGATCTTTTCAAAAGATGTGTCTGAAAGGTTGCCCACTCCGACTCCTCAGACTGAGAAGCAGCCATCTCCTCCTCCAGAGAGAGGGGCGGGGGACAAGCCTCCCACTCCACCTACTGAGATTATCACGGAAGACCGGCCAACGTCTCCTCTGGTTGAGACGACTACCGGAGAAAGGCCACCGACTCCTCCGGTTGGTACTGCTATAGATGAGCCCATCATTCAGTCTGAAACTGATAATCGTTATGCTTATCTTTTTCAGACTGGAAGTGCCACTGGTGATTAGGACGACAACCCTGCTGTGAATGCGGAGGGTTACAGGATTAATGAGTCTCCTCCTCGTCCTCCTCTTTCCCAGTTCGTCTTGAACCTTCAGGTTCTCGTTACTATGGGGATGCGAACTTGGGAGATAGGTTTGACTTGTTTGTACCTCCTTGGGACATTACTAATGGGTCCCGGTTTTCTGATCCCGGGACCTGTATGAGCTTTGTCAAACATTGTGAGCCACCTGCTGAGATGGCGTACCAACGTGACCTCTCCCGCCACGACCTTCATACAAACGTATCTTATCATCTAGCTAATTCTTTAGCCGGTATCTAGGAAATCTTACATGAATGGCGTACCATGGGCGGGAAGCTGGGAGAAGCCCATCGGGCCGCTGAGGTTGCGAAGAAAGAGGCTGAGGAGCACCGTGTTGCGGCCCATACTGCTAAATGGAAGCAGGCGGACGCGGAGAACGCCCTCAAGAGTGAGCAGGATCGCAACGCTACCGCTGCTCGTCGATGGAAGGAAGCCTGTGAAAAGCAGAACTCCCTTCTTGAGGCTGCCCGGGCAAAGGCTCAAAAAGAAAAAGATGATTTGGCCCGGGCTCAAGAAGCAAACTCGGCCTTGGAAAATCAAGTGGCCCATCAAGGCACTCGAATCCAAGAGCTTGAGGCGGAGCTGAGGTTGCAGAGGGAACAAGCTGAACTCAAAGACAAAATGCTGCAGAGATGCAGGCTGCTTATGACTCCCTCTTGCATGCTCGAGAGGAAACAACTGCGGCGTCCCAAGCGTTCCGGATGCGAGCTGAGCGCACGGAACAGGACCATCAGTGGTTCCTTGCTTGAGGAGTTGATGTTGTAAGTTTTCCCACTTTTATGTTTATTCCTTATCTCTCGTTTTGATATTGAAAACTTATGTTTTTATTTCTGACAGGTCATCCGCCACATCAAGGGAAGTACAAAGCTAACTGACAGCTTTGCTAATCTGATGGCTGCCTCTTCTTCGCTTGGACGTGTGAGGGGTTGTAATGAATGGGTGACCTATGCTCAGAGTAATCGCACGTTTAAAGATCATCCTCTTCACTGCCATGATGTCAAGCAGGAACGCGCTATAAGGATTAAAGAACATGATGACCTGGTCTTCCCGCTCCAGAATATGCTTCCGGAGTTTGCTTCCGCCAATGACGGCGTATAGCAATTGAAGATCTATCTGGGTGATGAGTCTGAGGACGACTCCTCCGAGAACACTTCTCCGAAGGCTCCGGAAGACACAGCGGCTTAAATCTGTAGGCTAGGATTAGGCTAGATTTTTAATCTTTGTAATTGTTCTTCCGTCTGTTTTGTAACCCTCTTTTGGATATTAAATGGAAATGAACTTTTGTGTCCTTTGTGAAAATTCGATTGTCTAAAGAAAATATCCTTAGAAGTTTTTTTTGAATTTTGAAACTTTTGAAAGTTAGATAATCATGATGACGTGGCAGGAAAAGAAACTTCTTGGGGACAACTGATTAAACGTATATGACGCCTTTGACAGCGTGTTTGCAATTTCTTGAATCTCCCGCCTGACGTGTCAATCATCTGGTGGTCCGCATTTTCTCTCTCCTCTGGCACTCCATCAGTCGCATTAATTGCGATTAGTATAAATAGATCACTTGTGATTCCATTCAACTCTACCACTTTCGAATTCTCCTTCTTTCAAATACTCAAGACTTGAATTTTCTGAGATTTCTCTGTTCATATTGTTTAAATGGTTTGAGAGAAAAAGGGTACCCCCACTATTCATGACGTCGTTGTAAATCTTAAACAGAAGGATTTTGATGACGTCATTAACGTTTACGGTCTGGCCTTTGAATGAGAACCAGAACGTCCAGCGAAGGGTTCTGTTGCAACTCATCCACCGCCGAAGAAAATGGCAGTGTACGTGGACCATTTCACGACCGGGAACTTCCGTATTCCAGTGACGAAGTTCGTCCAATCGATCTTGACGACTTATGGGATTCATATATCTCAGATTCATCCTTTTGGGATGTTGAGGATTCGACACTTCGAATTCTGTTGTCAAGTTCGATATTTTGAACCCTCTGTCGGCATGTTTGCCGTTTTCTACAAAATGACCTTCCGCGATGGATGGTACAGTTTTGCCTCCACCGGGAAGTATGTTATAGGTACGGAATGGAACCGTAGCCTACATGGCTGGAAGCCGAAATTTTTCTGGATCAGGGAGGAAATTATCCCTTTCCCAATGACCCGCAGGAAGGCGGAGGAAACCATGTCGGTGGTTCCGGCTGCTGATCACGAGGGTCAGCCATGGTTCACGACCCTGACCACCACGCCGACTCCCATGCGCCCTATCCATGAGGGAGTGATGGTGAGTGCGCGGATGAGCCGTCTATGGTCGTTCCCTGAGTGGGAGCCCTATTATGAGAAGACCAACAAGAGTAAGCTTGATGTTACTTCTACTTTCTTTAATAAACGTCCAACTTCTAACTTGTGTTATTATTTGTACAGGTGATGGTTCCGCCTTCGACACTTTGTTGGATCAAGAAGGGGGAATGATGGTGCGCCGCCCAATCGATCCTAGGGATGTGCCCTTTTTGGAGTGCACCAGCACCAACTTTTTGTTTTCCACCGCGTTTCGCTTGGAACCAATAGTTTCTGAGGCGATGTACGCCCAAGGTGAGGAATATGTTAAAGAATGCATCCAGAAAGGTAAGGGCATTTTACAACCCCGACCCGTGACTTATATTACTTCCAGCGGAGTGATTGTACTCTTTTCATCCAGCGAAGAGTCATCACTCTGCGGAGGAAGTTTTTCGGCTGATGCTAACAACGTTGTGGACTCAACTGCAGGTCTCACCCGCCAAAGAGCCACACTACCAATCAGTCAGCGGGTCACGACGATGTTAACACTGCTACGGAGGGCAATGCGCCTGATGATGTCATCCCAGAGGACACTTATCAAGCAGGTGATGCGGGTGTCTCCAAAGTGGCTAGGAAGCGCAAGGCTAACCCAGCCAAGGCTGCTCCAAAAAAGAAGTCCAAGAAAGCAAAGCCTGCTGCCTTGGGGGCACGCCTTAACCAACTTGACGCGGAAGACGCTTCCTTGGGTAAGTTAACTGCTTCTCACACTTGTTGACTGTTATGAATTGAATATATTTCTGACCAACTGCTAATGTTATTCAGTAGACCTGGATGACCTTACTGAAGGTGCTTCGGGTTTAAAGAGCTCAACTCCTCTTCCGCCGCCACCAACTAATACTGCCGAGGAGCCAATTGTCGTGGCGGACGACTCTCCCTTAAAGGACAAGGAGGCTGTCAATACTGATCATGTCAGTATGTCACCTTCTGATAATGTTCATCATTTTAAAGATCAAGGAGGTGTGAGCATGTTTCCCCATGCTCCTCAGACTTCTCCAGCTCCTCAAGAGGAAGACCCTACCCTACATCGTCCGCGTTGGTCTCTACGTCGAGATTCGACATTTCGCGACGTGGACTTATGCTTTGAATATCTGTGGGAGAGTCTTCCTCCCGCTGAGAGGGAGTGGCGTCGCCGTAGTATTCGCCAAGAATTACTGAACTCCAATTCTTATCATTTGGCGAATACTATTTCCACCATTCAGGAAATAACATGGGACTGGTTGGCGATGAATGAAGAGTGGGATGATCTGGCGGCCTCCGCATCCGATGCCAAGGAGGAAGCTCTTAAAGCTATAAATGAGACTCGGGAAAACTGCCAGGCTCTGGAGGCGGAGAAGGTTGCTCGATCCGCCGCCGAGGAAGCCAGGACTGTTCTCCAAAAACAATTGGATGAACAAGCCAAATTAGTGGAGGCTCTACGAGCTGAATCGGCGGCCAAGGACAAGCATTTGTCGGATCTTAATGCCAAGAACCGAGATCAGGCCTTAGAGTGTGCTGGCCACAAGATGGATCTTGTCCGGGCTAAGGCGGACAAAAAGTGGCTGTTAGCAGAAGGGATTCCCAAGGTATGTATCTTTTCTTTATTGTAAATCATCTCAGTGTTTGAAGTTACTTATATGTATTTATTCTAACAGGTCATCGCCGATGTCCGGGCGAGTGATGAACTTGGGAACTGTGTAGCTGTCCTTCTGAAAGCTTCCAAGCAAGTTGGTCGCCAACTGGGTTTTCAAGAAGGTTATCAGTTTGGTTCAACTTCCAGGCTTCCTGAGGAATACATTTTGGCTGGCCAGGATACTGTTGTCGTCCTCAAACAAAAAACAAAGGATTTTGATTCTTTGAAGTTTTCTTTGGCGGAGCAGATATCCGAACTTGCGAACAAGGAGGATAGCATGGAGCAACTAAAAGTTCTCCTTGACCTTGACGGAGAAGATGAAGAGGATGATGATGATGCGGGAGATCAGGATGCGGGACATGATAACGTCGCGTTATAGATAGATTTTTTCTTTTTCTTTGTAATTGATCTTTGTTGTAATCTCTTTTGCATGAATAAAGAAGTTTCTTTGTTGCATCCGGTACACTTTGTTTTATTTTCATAATATAAGTGTTTGTAGGATCTTCTTTGTATGCTAATAAAAGATTACATAGTAAAACAAGTCGTAAATGACTTAAGCGATAATTTCCATAAACAAGGCATAAGCCGAATTACACAAAATGAAAGTACATAGCTTGTGACTATCTAATTAGGCACGCAGGCCAAAAAAAACATATTACATATAACATTTCTTTAGTTGGGCCCCATTCCAAGTTCCAGGGATCTCAGTCCCATCCAACTTTTCTAACTTATAGGCACCTTTAGATAAAACTTTCTGAATTCTATAAAGTCCTTCCCAAGTTGGGGCCAAATTGCCCGGAGGCTCTTTCCCGGAGGCTTCATTGTTGCGGAAGACAAAGTCTCCTGCATCGAACCCACATCTTTGGACCCGCGAGTTATAATATTTTTGCAATTGGCGTTTGTAATTGTGATCGTGGATCGATGCTAGTTCTCTCCTTTCCTCGAGGAGGTTAAGGTTCATCCGGAGTTCATGATCATTATCATCGATCAAAAGAACTCTGGTGGATGGAATCCCAATCTCGGCCGGAATCATGGCCTCTATGCCGTAGGTTAGACTAAAGGGGGTCTCAGAATTGCTGGAATTCTTTTGGGTGCGGAAGGCCCATAGTACATGGGGCAATTCATCAACCCAACCCAACCCGTCCGTTTAGTCCCTAACCTTGCTTTCATTCCTTCTTTGATGGTCCGATTGGTTCTCTCAACCTGACCATTTAATTGCGGGTGGGCTACAGAGGTGAAGATTTGAGAAATGTGTAATTCTTTTAGCCATTCTTGTAGCCCACTGTCCGCGAACCGAGTTCCGTTATCGCTAACGAGTTCCAGAGGAAGACCAAACCGGTAGATTATGAATTCCCACAGGAATTTCTTAACACTTGTTGCTGTTGTGGAAGCAACCGGTTTAGCTTCCACCCACTTCGTGAAGTAGTCGATAGCTACTATAAAAAATTTAACGCGTCCAGGAGCTTCAGGGAAAGGTCCCATTATGTCGATAGCCCATTTCTAGAACGGCCAAGCTTAAGTGACTGGAACGAGCTCATTATTTGGTCGTAGCGTGTTAGGAGCATGACGCTGGCATGAATCACACTTTCTGATTTCGTGCACAACATCCAGATGCATTCCTGGCCAATAGTATCCGGCGTTCATTAACTTTGCTACGACCATACGCGGGCCAGCGTGAAGACCCCATATGCCTTCATGAACTTCTCTGATTAGATAGTTCGTGTCCTCGGCATCCACACAACTAAGTAGTGGTCCGAGGAAGGAACGTCGGTATAGAACACCATCATGTATCTGATAGTTCAAGACTTTGTGCTTTATCTTCTGGGCCACGGCTTTTCCTTCTGGGAGGGCTCCGGATGACAAGTATGTTGTAATGGGTGTCTTCCAGGACTCCACTCCTGTTTGGATCACTAAAACTTGGTGTTGGGGAACAGACGGGCGGTCCACTATTTCAATGCGGATGTCTTTGGCGAAGTGTTCGAAATTTGTTGAAGCAATTTACTAAGAGCATCTGCTGATTTGTTTTCACTTTTTTTTATGTGGATGACCTTGCATGAGGAGAATTTAAGCATCAAATCTTTCGCCTGTGACACATATGAAGCCATGATGTCATTCTTTGCTTCATATGTGCTGTTGATCTGCCCCGCAATCAACATGGAATCCACGCGGGCTTCCAAATGTTTAACCCCAAGCTTTTTGGCTATCTGTAAACCCGCCAAGAAAGCTTCATACTCTGCCTCATTGTTAGTACTCTTGAAGTCTAACTTTATGGCGTATGTAAACTCATGGCCTTCGGGATTGACTAGCCTGAAGCTTGTGCCAGATCCCTCACTGCTTGAAGCCCTATCCGTGAACAAAGACCAAATCTGTCCTAGTTCCGGAGGCGCTTAGGGTTGTTGCTCAATCAAACATTCCTTCTCTTTGTGTTGCGGGACTTCGGTGACAAAGTCCGCTAACACCTGTCCTTTAATTGCTGGTCTAGTTTTGTATTCTATCGCGTGTTCGCCTAGCTCGAAGGCCCATTTGGCCAATCGCCCAGACAGTTCCGGCTTGCTGAGGACGTTCTGGAGCTTGTATCCGGTCAAAACATTGATAGGATGCCCTTGGAAGTATCTGCGGAGGCGTCGGGCAGCATAGACCAATGCTAAGACAAGTTTCTCTAACATTGAATATTTTGCCTCTGCTGACAAGTACATCGTTAGCAATGTCTGATGCTGACAAGTACATCGTTAAAGGTTCTCCCGCATGAGGTGCTGTCAGCGTAGGTAATTCCATCAAACATTTTTAACCTCCAAAAAAGCCTGTTCCGCTTCCGCGGTCCATCTGAATTGTGCTTTCTTGAGGCAGTTTCTTAGTGTTGAGACAAAAGGATAAGACTTGGCTGCATGATTCGCTAAGAAACGATTTAAAGCAACCAATCGACCATTGAGTGTCTGAACTTCCTTGAGGGAGGAGGGAGAAGGCTTGCGGGCTACAGCTTGAACTTTTTCTAGGTTAGCTTTGAAGCCCGCACCTGTGACAATTACACCGAGGAACTTTCCTTCCTCCATCCCGAACGAACATTTAGCTGGATTCTGCTTCATGTTGATGCTTTTTAAGGTTTCGAATGTCTCTTCGATATCCCTTAGCATCTGATCTTCCTCAACACTTTTGATCACAAGATCATCCATATAAACCTCCAAATTTCAACCAATTTGACCTTTAAACGCTAAGTCCATTAATCTTTGATATGTGGCTCCCGCATTCTTTAGTTCAAAAGGCATCATTTTGTAATAAAATGTGCCTTGATCGGTACGAAATGCTATTTTATCTTCATCACCCGCAGCCATGCGGATCTGATGGTAGCCTTTGTAGGCATCCAAGAAGCATTTGAGTTTAAACGGTGCCACAGCATCGACCTTTAGGTCTATTTCAGGCAATGGATAACAGTCCTTGGGACATGCCTTGTTTAGGTATTTGAAATCTATACACATCTGCCATGTTCCATTGCTTTTGGGAACAATAACCAGATTGGCGACCCAGGTCTGATATTGAATTGGTCGGATGATTCCAGCCTGTAAGAGGTCTTGAACTTGCTCATTCATTGCCTTTGTTTGTTCCGAACCCATCTTACGTTGTTTTTGAACAATTGGTGTAAACATAGGGTTTACCCTCAATTTGTGCTCCGCAATGCTCCGCGGGACACCGGTCATGTCCGCAGGTTGCCATGCGAAGACATCGATGTTTTTTTATAGCAACTATTTCAAGAAAGTTCTTACTATCTCAGAGATAGCAGGTCCAATTGTGATAGTCTGATCAGAAAACTTCTTGTTCAAAACCCATTTTTTCGGTTCAGTTCGCTAAGATTGTTTCGGAATCTTGCTAGGTTTTGAGCTTTCAGTTGCAAAGCAATGTCTATTGACATGGATTATCGCTACGCCGGTGCGGGTTGGAACCCCTACCGCACCATGAGTTGTGGACGGATGAGCGTTGAAGTCACCAATGGCTTCTCGTCCAAGGATGATGTCATGTTTCGACGTTGCAGGCAGGACTAAGAACTCAACTTCCTCAGTCCTTGAGCGAACTCCATCACTCAGGGTAACCGTGAAGGAAATCACTCCACGCGGATGCATTATTTATCCTCCAAATCCAGATACCGGAGAATGAATGGGCTTTAACCTTTCTTTATCTTCGTCATCCAGTTGTTCAAAGCACTGTTTGTACATGATGTCCGATGTACTTCCAGTGTCAAAGAAGACATATTGAGAACGATAATGACCAAAAACAGCAGTGATAATTAAGGGGTTCTTGTTACTGGGACCTCCTTTGACTCGTGGAAAAATTATTGGCTCGTTTTTCCATTCCTCTTCATCAGTCTCTCTCCTCTTTCCTCCCACCTTATGTCCGTCCTGGATCATGTGGACGTTCAAGTCCTTGACTTGCTTTTTGGATTGGCCCTGGTTGTCCCGTATGGGAGCTTTACCAGTCCCGGGCTTTCCATCTTTCACTAGGTGTCCAAGTTTCCCGGACTTCACAGCCAACTCAATTTCGCTCTTTAAAGCATTACATTCGTTCGTGTTATGAACGATGTCATTATGGAACGAACAATGTTTCTTGGTATCAAGGAACGACCTCCTTGTGAGTGGTTGTGGCTTCCGGAAGTTCACGTTCTCTGTGGTGAGAATTTCAGCGGGAGTTTTTGAAAGAGGAGTCCACCTGTGAGGACCTTGATTTGAGGGTCTTGTTTTGTTCTTATTTCCGATGAGGGACCTTGCGTCAAACGGATTTGATACCTCCGTATTCGGCTGAAGTCTTGACAGGTCGGTCCCTTTGCCTGCTTATTGGGTCGCGGGTTTTGGAACTCCACTTTGAACTTTTGTCTTGAACTGTTGTTCCCCAATGTTTTTTCGGAATTGGCAAATAACTTCGCCGCAGTCATAAGATCGTCCCATTCCTTCGGCATTCCATCTTTACCAGTAAGTGTACGGATCAACTCGTCACACTTGACATTCTTACAAAAGGCACCACGAAGCATATCTTTGCTTATCCCACCAATGTTCAAACTTTCGTCATTGAACCTGGCGATAAAATCTTCAATGGATTCATTATCCCGGCGGATAACATCCAGAATCTCTGATTGGTCACGCGTGTGCTTCTTTTGTTGGCTAAACTGTTGTGAGAACTTCTTCACTAGATCATCCCAACTATAGATCTGACCATCAGGGAGTTTCTCGAACCATTCCCTCGCTGCGAACATATGGCACCAATAGGGGAGCGTCTATCGACTCACACCACCTACCGCTACGAAGTTTTGCAGATGATCGCTTGGATCAGTCATGCCATTGTATCTACCCACCGTTGTAGGTATCTTAGCATTGACAGGGAAGGGTGCTGTCGCAATACTAGCTATAAATTTTGACTTCTCGGCAAAGGCTGTCGGACGGTATGGCTTGGTGAAATCTTCCTCAGCATCGATGTGATACACGGTATGGCGAACGACGTCATGCGGACGACTGCTTCTTGCCCTCAAACTCATTATGCTATCACCCGTGTAGAAACTGTAGTCCCCCGGATGATAAGTCGAGTCGTAACTATCATATGCATCAAAGTAAGAAGGCATCCGCATGTCCATGCGAGGACGAGGGCGTAACCTTCGTGGTTCAACAAATTCTTATTCGGTTTGCTGACTGTAGCGGATCTGACTTCCCCTCACCGTTGGAGGAGGAGAAAGAGATCTCCGAGGAGATTCTTCGTAAGTCAGAGCACGAGCGTGGAGGTGTGCATTTCGCACCCAACGCTCGTATTCCGCTCTCAGGCTATCTTGTTGAGCCTGCAGCCATTTATCCGGGGACAATTGTCCGTCGGGTCTGGAATTATGACGGTGAGATCTCACCATATTAGAATCGCCGGAATCATCTTCCAGATCTAATACAGAACGAGTTTGGCGAGTATCTCTCAAGATTCGTCCAAGGTCCCCAAGATTAGAACCTTCTGTAGCCGTAACATGACCTAACTCAGGAGGAGTTGGTCCAGTTGGAGCAACAACACGCTCAAGGGTATGACCACCTGGTGTTGTCTCGGTGGCTCGTGAACCCGGAGCTGTTCTTCGTGCAAATATACTGGAAGCAAAACCCTCAGGTGCTTCAGTATTAATGACACGTGATGTTTGTGCAGGAGTTCCCGTCGGCCCCTCAGGAAGTTTGCTCATACTTTAAACGAATCGAAAAACCAACGAAGAAAAAATTATGCAGTTCTAACACTAAAACGGATGGCGCCAATGAAGAAACACGGATCTGATCCCCGAGTATGGGTCCTGGATCCAATAAGTCCACAGGGTAAAATACGGATAACTACTAACACGGTATGAGTATAACTTCCCAAAGTCCAGTGACCGGAACCTGCAAAACAGACACCGTGAGTCTCGTTATAGGAAGGACAAGAGGGGGGGTCTTCCTGTAACCACCCTCCGGCGTGAGAATTAGTAACGTTTGTAAAGGAGAAAGTACTGAAGCAAACAGACTAAGTGTAGTCAGAATGATTGTGAGTGAATGAATGTGTACCTCATATGGTTTGACGAGGTATTTATAGCCGAAGGATGTAGGAAGATGATTGGGCCAACTGTCCTCTTCTAGAAGATCTCAATAACAGCCTGGACGTGTGTCCTCTTGTGATAGGTTGAGCTACAACCTGGACACGCGTCGCCCAATAATAGGACGGATTGCACCCTGGCCATGTGCACGGCTATAACAACCTGGCCAGGTGTCCTTTGCTCATTGGCTGGTAGGTCACGTATTCTTCAAGTAACAATCGTGGTCATTCTTCTAGAAGATAGCTGATTGGTGACAACTGTCCCATTGGCATTGCCTTATGGTCATTCTGGCGGGCAAATGTCATGTCCTGCGGATGACTTCTGAGGGTGCCAGGATGCTTCTGCGTGTGGTACGAGGACGTTCTTCCTCTACCGTGATATGCGGGTGATCCATATGTCCCGCGGGTGTTATGTGAGGAGCCCCTCTATAACCCGCGAGTGTACTTAAGGGTATTTGGGTCTTTTTGGTACCCTACCTCTATAGTTGTGCTGATAAGTCAACGCAAATTCTATTGATATTGGTTAGATTCGTAATGGTATTAAAACTAAACTTAAAAATATATTCATAACATGTTTAAAACAAAAGGAAATAAAAAAAAAACATCTTTAAAAACACACAAAAATAAAACTAATAAAATATTCAAAAATTGAACTGTGACACCGACATCATCTTTTAAACTTATGTGTAATATTTAACGTTAAAGGATCCCCCAACTAATAAAACTTAAAAAACAAATGATTTGACCGTTAAAAATGTAACTTTTCTAAGTTATAATAGCTTAGTATAATTTGGATATATATGGTCTCACCTAAGTTGAAAAAAAAAGGGAGAAATTGGTTGAAACAAGTTTGGTCAAATTATGTTTACATCATGTTCAACCGAAATGTTAATTTCACCTAAAGATATATATCTTATTAGCCGCATGAGTCAGGTCAAATTAGGTTTGGATCATGTTCAACCGAAACACAACTCTCACCTAAATATGTGTAGATATTAGCCGCATGAGTCATCTACAATGGTAAATTCAGTTGATACATTTATTTTTAATCCTACTTCTAAATTTATACATTTGTCCATAACAAGACCTAAACAGCTAAACCTTTACCACTTCAAAATGCAATATTTTTAACACCTTAATATATTATTAGGGCTAGTCGCCCTCTAACATTTGTGATTTTTTTATCGAATGGGCCCATTCTATTTGTGGAATCAACATAAAATGTTTGTGAACCATTTATGTGAAATCAACATAAAAAAAGGTTTGTGAGCTACAAACCTAAGCAATAGTATGGTGTTTGACCTTTAGGAATCCGACATATTCGGGTTTAATGATATGAAAATATTTCAAAAGATTTTCTTACACGTTTGATTTCATCTATTAATAAAAAAAACCCAATCAAGTATTTTTAAAGTTAGATTTATTGTAGGTAAAACTATTAATGATCAACTAATGATTACATGTAAGATGAAAAAAATTATTATTAATTTGTCTATAAATATACATGATAGAGATATCAATATCATTAACAAAGTAAACATATATTTTTCTTTTTCTTTTTCTAACATAACTCTTCGTGAGAAAAAAAAAATAAAATTAAGATAAAACAAAGGATTTCTTTCCAGAATGTGGCTCACAAATCCGTATATAAACTTGTTCGTTCACACGAACCTACTCACGCAAAACAACTATAAACAAACTCGAATACGCATAATCGACATGTATAACATTTTTATCCGTCATACATTCAATTCAAAAGAAGGTCTAGAGTTCTAATTCACAACTTATTTTTAATGTTATTCATTGTTGGGTTTTAGTCTTTATTGATGATTTTATACTTACACCCTTTACATCTTAATTATGTTTATACCCTTAACGTCAATAGAATTATCATACGACCCATGAACTTAAATAGAGTTGTCATACAACTCCCGAACTTTTTAACCTTACACTTGCACCCCCTATACCTTAATTACGTTTCTACCTTGAATTTCAATAGAGTTATCAGACAACCCCATAATCTTAATTAAGTTATCATACGGCTCTGAAACTTATAACTTTAGACACGTTTACTTAACCAGGTAACTTGCTTATCGTCGTTTCAACTTTAAGTTTTTAAAATATGTACAAGTCACCAAAACTAATCCGTACATATTTTTTGCCTGATCTACACCATGCACAACACACATATTAATTTAAGAGTTAAATGCATTTATGGTCTATGTGATGAAACCCAAAACGCTTTCAACCCCGTGGTGATCATTTCGTGTATATGAACCATGTGGTGGTCCTTTTTTGCAATCAGCCTATTGTGAACCCAAAATTTGTTTTTCTACGAAAAGACCATTATACCCTTGCAACTTGCAACCCTATGAACCCTCAATCTATTAAAATATTTTTCCTCCAACATTTTCAACCAACCGAATGTTAACTTTTTATGTTTGACTATCTATGATCCATTGGTTGTTATTGTAATTTGCTTATCACAATCTATTTAACATAAACCATCATAATTTTGATTATCTAAACTGATTATTTATATAAGACTAACTAAATTGACACGAAATCAAAATTTTAGCTTGACAATATACATACACATACAAAGATATGCACACACTACACCCATACTCTGATGCATGCATATTCACATGGATATGCACAGATAATCATACAATAAACTTAACATAAACAATCATCACCTGTTGACTTTCCTAAGTCAAACTATGACTTTGCAAATCAAAGAACTCTAAATAAAAACACACAGTTTGACTTTCCTAATCTTTGCACAACATTATCTAATTGAACAAAATGTTTTGACTTTCCTAAATTAAATTGTGACTTTGCAAATCAAAGAACCATAGGTCAAAAACACACAGTTAACTTTCCTAATATTTGCACAACATTAACCTATTGAACACAATGTTTGACTTGGCTACATAAAGATACATTCAAATGCATGCAAAACACATACACAGATACATACACTAATGTGAAATGACACTCATGCCCCTGCACACTGGCTTATACAAATTGTGTGTATGTATAATTAAGTGTTAATACAACAAAAGACAGTGCATAAAACATTTAGTATATAGACACTTAGTATATAAAAACCTAGTAAAACACTTAGTATAGCACACACAGGTATACATACACAAACAACCATACATACATATATACAAAGACAATCATACATAAAAAGGCTATTATGCCCTGCATAAATACACATACACACGTTGCAAGCACTTGATTCCTTGACTAATTAGTTTGTTGTTATATAGAGTCAAACACAATCAACATATGCATACTAATTATACATACACCTAATAAAATCAAACAAAACACTTGACTCCTTAATACAGCCTCACATACATCTAATTATGCATACAAAAAAATAAATACATATAAGCATACATATGTACAATGGCGAAGCTTGGACTCGAGCGGGGGGGGGGGGGGCTCAAAATGTATTTAAAAAATCATAAACGAGGGGACGACTCAAATTTTTGGCTGAAAACGGGTAAATTTAAACTACGTATAAAACTTTCAGGCAAAAAAACTGATACATTTACACTACTGCGAAAAAAATAGGGAGTTTTCGGGTGAAAACGAGTAAGTTTACACTACATATTAAATTTTCGGGCGAAAAACGGATACATTTACACTACTGTGAAATAAAATAGGGAGGTAGGGCTCAAATTTTCGGGCGAAAACGAGTAAGTTTACACTACGTATTAAATTTTCGGGCAAAAAACGGATACATTTACACTACCGCGAAAAAAATAGGGAGGTCGGGCTTAAATTTTCGAGCGAAAACGAGTAAGTTTACACTACATATTAAATTTTCGGAAGAAAAACGGACACATTTACACTACTGCGCAAAAAAACAGAGGGGGCCGGGGCCACCCCTGGCCCTAATGAAACTTCGTCATTGCATATGTACACAATTTTACAAATTCATATACACAAAAACAAGCATACATAAATAAAGATATAATCACACCCACATTAATCATACATATGCGCACACATTGATCAAAGTAACAACTTTGCAGTTAACTAGTGATCATATATCATTATATTTAACAGACATAATTACTAGATTGGTACTTAAGTTAATACAAAATACCCTAATTAGTTGTTGATAACAAAATACATGATTACAAGTATAGGTCATTAATATCTAAGTTATATTATATAAAACACCCAAACCACTAATTACATTAATCCTACTCGATTTGATCATGGCCACATTCTTCACCAATTACCTAAATCCTACTCGATTTGATCTTGACCACCTTCTTCAAACTGGAAAGTGTAGATCCTGTATGGCCGAGTTTTCACCAAAACCACAAACTCAAGTTTCATATGGTCAAAGGTAACATCTAGCCAAATCGTTGATATAAAACCAATAACATAATCGTCTCAAATGAGCATCGACCTAGAATAAAATTAATCGAACAAACGAATTAACAGGGAAATGTGAACTCCAATACCTGTGAAAAACGTAGTATTAGCCATTAGGGATTGCACAAAAATCCAAGCCATTGTTATGATTGACGGAAGGCAATGAAGACGGGCGACGATGAAGACACGACATTGGGTTGATTTTAGGTTTGTAAGTTGAGTCAGAATTTGTTTTGGTGTGAAAACACTATGTTGCCCCTAAAACTAACGGAGATAACAACCGTTAACTAAAGACCGGTCCTGATTGGAAAAAAATGACCACCACATAGTCCATACATACAAAATAATGAAAGTTGCGTTTTAAATTTCACAACAATTAGCTCTTAATTTAACTTATGAAAACAAAACAATTATGTGTCAACTTCATCATAATATTAACTTTTATTCAACCATTTATTTAACACAAAAAGTGAAAAGAAAAGTGCAAGTTTTCACCATCTTTGTTGTTGGCTTCCATTCATTCTTATTCTTGCCCAATGAACGGTTGATTACGCAACTTTAATACAAATACAACACAACATCTTCATCAGATCCTCAATTTATTACTTCACCACAAACTTTATATACCAAAACAATTCAAGGGTTTTTGCTCAATTTACATTTCTAGGGTTTCATTTTTCTATCAAGATCCAATTCAATAGTCTCACTATTCGATTCGATTCGATTCGATTTGACTCGTTCGCATTAGGGTTTAATTTAATTTCTTTTATTTTTTATTGGGTTTAATTTTGTTCTATGCATGAGGTTTGTTTTTGAGCTTTTGGGGATTAAATTAGGTTTCAAGAATCACAATCTTGAGCTGTTGTAGACTTGTACAGAGTCTTGGTGTAATTTAAAGCTAGGGTTTTTAATCAAGCTGTTTGCTTTGAGTGAATTTTGAGTGCAAATTGTGGGTTTAGTTTAGTTTAATTGGAAGTGGTGGATTGAATGTCTGGTTCGGGAATGGATGGCGGTACGAATCTAACGCCGGCTCGGTTTGTGTGGCCGTATGGGGGAAGGAGTGTGTACTTAAGTGGCTCGTTTACGGGGTAAGATTTTGGTGTTTATGTTTGTTTGTACGGTTGCACGCCAGGTGTTTGTGATAATGCTTGAATGAATGGACTCGTACGTTGGTTAATTGATGGTATGTGTGTTTTGTATAGATGGTCTGAGCATTGGCCCATGACTCCGGCTGAGGGATGCCCGACTGTGTTTCAGACGATTTGCAGCTTACCGCCTGGTTACCATCAGGTTAGTTTTTTGCTTAATATTGTTTTGGTTGTTGATAAGATTCTTTACAAGTGAATGGAAGGCGTTTAGGTTAGGATTGATGTAATTTTTTTAAGACCAGAGTGAAGTTATGGAACATCGGATAACTATCACATTTATACGACATTCACATATTATTTGCATCTGGCAGTATAAATTTATTGTCGATGGCGAGTGGCGACATGATGAGCACCAACCTTTTGTAAACGGTAATTATGGTATTGTGAATACTGTACACTTAACCGGTGAACCAGAATACAATCCTGCAGTCATGAGTCCCCATATGACTTCTGGTTCAAGCATGGATGTTGACAATGAGACCTTTCAACGAGTGGTAGGACACTTTATATTTTATTATCTTTTAACTAGTTAACTGTATATTCTTGTAACTCACTGTTGCTAGTTTTATTGTAGGTTAGGGTTTCAGATAATACGCCACATGAACCACTGCCAAGGATATCAGAAGCTGACCTGGAAGTTTCTCGTCACAGGATTTCTGCATTTCTGTCTACACACATGGCTTATGAGCTGCTTCCTGAGTCTGGCAAGGTCCGGTTTGATTATTAGCTTATTTAATCAAGTAATTAATCTTGAATTTTACATTATTTTAACCTTTTTTTTCTCAGGTCATTGCTTTAGATGTTGATTTACCTGTAAAACAAGCATTTCATATTCTTTACGAGCAGGTAATCCAGTATTTCACAACATCTCTTATCTACCGTATAATGAATCTTTTTTTATATTATTCTATCTATATGTATGATTATTAAAGCTGTATAATTTTTAGGGAATTTCTACTACTCCTCTCTGGAACTTCAGCAAGGGTCAGTTTGTTGGTGTTCTAAGTGCATTGGATTTTATTTTAATTATGCGGGAGGTAAGTTCGAGGCGAATCCACTTATCAACATTAAGACTAATGATGCATGGTGAAAAAAATACAATATTTATAATATTATTGGTTTAAAAAGGCTGGTTATTTATTTGAATCTTTTGCAGCTTGGTAATAACGCGTCCAATCTGACGGAGGAAGAACTTCAGAAGCATACCATATCTGCTTGGAAAGAAACGAAGCTATATCTGAATAAACCAACTATCGAACATGGTAAAATATTTCCTAAAAGATTAGTGCAGGTGAGTATTTATTTATTTCTTTTGGAAAATTTAGTTTTTCTAATGACTATCTGATATATATACACATTGTTCAGGCTGGGCCAGATGAAAATTTGAAAGACGTCGCATTAAAGATTTTGCATAATCGTGTTGCTACAGTTCCAATAACTCATTCAACCTCAAGTGATGGTTCATACCCACAGTTATTATATCTTGCTTCACTTTCTGAAGTATTAAAACGTAAGGTTTTGATTCGTTTCTATTAACCAATGTAACTTTTATCACTCTGAATTGCTAACCAAGTACATGTGGTTAATTCAGTTGTTTGCAGATACTTTAGGCATTCTCTAAGTTCATTGCCTATATTGCAATCACCAATTTGTTCACTTCCTTTGGGCACGTGGGTCCCGAAAATTGGAGAATCCAACAGACAACCGTTGGCAATTTTAAGACCGAACTCTTCTCTTAGTGCAGCCCTAAATTTGTTTATACAAGGTTTTTTTATGATCAGTAGATATTGACATAAGTGTAATCACGTTCTCTTTTATAAATTCATCATTTTCTTTTGCAGCTGATGTTAGCTCAATTCCAATTGTTGACGACAATGATTCATTGTTGGATGTATACTCTCGAAGGTATCTTTATCTCTCTTTGTGTATTCTAAATCTTAATATTTCTTTGGATTATGTTATTGATTTTGCATTGTTCTTATCGTGTTGGTGTACACTTTGACAGTGACATAACTGCTTTGGCAAAAGACAAAATCTATACACACATTAACCTTGACGAAATGACTTTTCATCAGGTAAGTGTCATTAGATCAGCTAAACTTTTAACCTTGAGTCAAATAGTATTAGTGTTTAGTGACTTAGTCTGTAAAGTAGTATGATATTAGCAAAAAAGGGAGCGAGTCAAACGGTTGTAAGTCAACAAAAATTAATATTTGTACATATCGTAGAAATAATATAACATGTGTAAGCACATTTTACACTTTATTATGTATTAAGCGAGTTAGACAAAAAAATGTTTGGCGTCAACTCAAGCCGTACCAAATTTTCACTCATTTTAGCCTATCCAGTTTGGCCCATTAACCAACTCGTATGTATCTGATGTCTCTGGTAATCTCAGGCTTTGCAACTGGGACAAGAGCCATACCCTAACGGGGCAAGTGGTCAAAGATGCCACATGTGTCTACGCTCGGATTCTCTGTATAAAGTCATGGAAAAATTAGCAAAACCAGGTACTTTCAACCCATGTGGCCCGGTCCATTCCCCTCTAAGATCTGTCAATCTAACTTAATACAGTCGAGCCAGCTCAGCTCGTATCATTATTGGCCCGAGCCCGACTTGTGAACATGAAACTTTAATAAAAAGATCCGTAACCAAGAAAACCAAAGTGACCAAACCTAAACAAAAACCATCGGTAATGTTTTTGTAATAACATTATTTTTGGTTTGGTTTCGGTTTTGCATGTAATTAAAACCTAAAAAGAACCGTACCGAGTTTATGGATTTTCATTTTCTATTTTGAATGTTAAGTAGTTTATAAACGTCAATAAGTAGTGTACTACAAATGTTTTAGCCCAAGTGTATAGTAATCAACAATTGACAAGAAAAATTTAGGCCCAAAGTTTTATGTGTTTATTATTTCGGGCCAATTTTTTTTACACCCAAAACATTTTAAGCCCAAATGGTAAAACCAAAAAAACAAAACTGGAAGTTTTCAAAACGAATTATTGGTTTGAACTCGAAACCGACCGATGCACGCCCAACCCTGCTGTTTGTTATGATCTATGCAATACTTTAAAGTTTGAATTATATTTTGACCATTTGACTTGATATGTGTTTTGGGTCAGGGGTAAGACGAGTGGTGATTACGGAGGCTGGAAGCAAGCGGGTAGAAGGCATCATTTCTCTAAGTGACATATTCAAGTTTCTGCTTAGCTGATCCATCAATAACAAATCACAATTCTTTGAAGCTTACGGTTGCAATTTCACTGTTTCGCCTTATGTTTTGATAAAGTTTATGGATTTTTGAGAGCAAAGGCGTGTAAATGATAAATCCCATTTGTATTTTGTTTGTTCATCATCACCCACCCACCTTTCTGACCATTACTCAGACTTGCCTTTGTGCTCCGTGCTAGTTTCGCCACTTTGTGGTATGCAGTTTTACTGGCAACTATGGTGGTATTCTTTTTACAAACAACCGAACAGAACTTATGAAATGGTAGCTGTGTTGTTGAGCTTGTTGGTTATGGTTTTGTACAACTGTTGACGTTCATTGTTCAAACTTTTAAGAAACCGCCGATGAAAAATGTTATCATGTGTTGGTTAACTCAAAACACTTTCACGGACTCAAGTGGAGTTTGTTGGTGAACATAAAATTTAGTGAGATATTAACTTTGACTGTCGGTTGGTTTAAACATGTTTACTAAGATGACTTTTGGACTTGGTAAGCGTTGATAAAATCATCGGCGACCGTGCATCTGATCATACAAGGTTAAAGGGTTGGTGTTTGTGAAATCCGAATACAAACATTCAAATGGTATGAAGCAAACAATTATTTGAGTTTTGATTATAAGATCTTGAAGATTGTTTGATCAAGGTATACCAATGAAATAGCATTTGTTACTTTGATTTCTACGTTTGTGCTTAAATAAACAATATATAGATTTTTGAGTTCACGGTCTTAAAAGACTGTTGTGATCGATGTTAAGTTAACTGACAATCTATTAGTATATATCTATTTTATTAGAAGAGTAGGATACCCAAAACTTGAAGCTCTTCAAATATGAGTGCTTATTGACAAGGCATTAACACAAGTTGATTTTGTAATAAAGGTAACATTCGTTTTATGTAACTAGTTATAGTCGTTTTCATTTTTAATGTTAGTGCTAGAAGTAAATTTGACAAGTCAACAAGATGCAAGGGGTGTGTTTGTTAATTCAAAAAACTCATTTGAATTGACTTTATAGTTTGGTTTGAGGATGAAATAGTTTTCAATGTTGGACGACCATTTGTGACAAAAAAAAAACTTAGTTTGTTAACAAATCGTTAACCAGCTCAATTTAGGGATTTAGGGTTTATAATACGACTAGATAAGTTAGTTCTTTGATTATTTTCCTTTTTCATTACAATCATTTCGATCTTGAATTCAATAATAATCGTTTTATATCCGTTATTTAATTGTCGAATTGATTGGTACTATTCATAACAACAAACGACGGTAATAATGAAATTAGTAAAGCATTAATGCAATCATCATTCTACAAACTTCGTTCATTCTAAATTCAATTTAGGACTAACAAAATCCCTAACCAAGCACAACCAACACTCTTTAAGTCTGCAGTTCTCACATTTTACTTTATATCCATAAATACTGAACACACGGGCATGTCTCCTCTAACACCTACTTTGGTATAAAACAAATAAACTCAATCATGCATACACTACACGTTTTATGTGTATCTAAACACAAAAGGAAACCACTTACATTCCTAGTCAAGACAAAACAACTAAACACCATATTACAACACAAACGAAAATCATCGTAAGCAACAAATAAATCACCCGTCACCACAAAACCTTCTACTAATCACATCGCTCAACAATACATAAATGAATTATTTTCTATCTCAGTAACAACCTATACGTAGCTTAAGGGTGCGCAAACGAGTCACACCCGACCCATTTACTGGTATTCTCATAACCCAAGACAGGGGTGAAGCTTATTCAGTGCTCTGGGTGGCACCGACCCCCTGTTTTTACAACAGTGTAAATTCACCCATCTTTTTGCCCGTAAATGTTTATATGTAATGCGAATTTATCCGTTTATGATACATTTAATACATTTTGAGTTGGGCCCCTCCGACGTTTTCGCCCAAGTTTCACCACTAACCAAGACCCGACAATATCGTAAATAACCATATCTGATCTGTTCAGATATCACTAGTTTTAATGTAAGAAGAAAACGATCAGACCGTCACCCAACCCGGACCGGACCTGTTTAATGATATTATACTATATATAAAGCAAAACTTAAAGCTACAGTAATATGATATGAGGTCCAATCAGTGGCTGCCAAGTTTCCTTTTTTTTTTTAATATTTCGATTTTGTTTGGGTATTTAGAGGGTGTTTGGGATTGCTTATTTTCACCAACTTATAATTTATAAACTTTTTGAAAATTAATAAGGTGTTTGAGATTGCTTATATCGTGAGATGAAAAGTTTCACAAGTTACGCTTTTGTAACTTATTAACTTAATGAAAAATTACAACGATGCAAAATAAGGAATCCCAAACACCCCCTTAATCATTTGAAACTAACTTAGCTATTAAAAGTAGAAGTTGGTGTGGTGGTTTTGTTGTGTTGTTGCATGTACTAAGTCCCGAGTTTGAGTCTCTATGAGCCGTTTTTTTATTTTTTTTATTTTCACTTGAAAGTAATAATTGTAGCTGTTGTGGTGGTATTGTTTGTTGTTGCAATTTGCAAGTCCCGAATTCAAGCCTTTTTGAAGCCATTTTATTTGTTTTTGTTTTTTTTAAATTGAAATAGATTTTTGTATTTATAGATTCCATACTAAATCAAGCAATGAATGAGTAAGGTGGTGTGGTGTTTTGTTTTTTAATTTATTATAAATAGTTAGTTTGCGGAATTATTTCTTTGGTTTAGTTTTGATACCGTAAAGGACGTTGCTGATGCCAACCGAATTCGCGTCAACTTATAGAAACGACAGCCGGGTGTAACCAACACATAACTGTCCAGCGCGCCCTCGGGTAACAACCTAGTTCTCATAACCCGATACCTGACCGTATTGTAAATAACCAGGTTTGATCCGGGTATATCTAAACCCAACAAAAGCGGGAAGCGAAACAATTGCGATGTGTAAACGGCGGGAATTTTCCCACTCTCGAAATAAACTAAAAATTTAGCCTATAAATATCAATACTCACTATTTTCTCTCTCTTCGCTCCTCATTTACCCTCTTTTAGATTTGGAGAACTGAAGCCAAAACCCTAACCGTAAACTGATCAATTCGATCGCCATGGCCGGACACTCCAAATCCAAGGACTCAACGGACGAGTCTCTCTCTAATTCCAATTCCTCCGAGGAGGAGCCGCAGCTCAACGATCCGGTGGTGGAGGAAGAAGACGAGGAAGAACTCGAAGCCGTTGCTCGGACTGCCGATTCCGACGAGGAGGATAACGGAACTGCTGCGGCCGGTGAGGAGCAGGATGAGGATGAAGAAGACGAGGTTCGTTTTGTTGTTCATTTTGGTTAGTTAGTGGTTATGTTAGGGTTTGTAGTCATGTATGACGGTTTAATTGTACGATTTAGGTTAAATTTAGTGTGAATTTGTTGCTAGGGTTTTGAATTTGTTTTCTTTTGATTATGCGTAGCTTATTTGATGAAAGTTTGTTAATGTAATGTAATTATTGTTTCACCTTGTGTAATGGGGATTTGGTGATTTAGAGGTTTCAGCTAGTTTTATGGAGAGTGATGTGCTAGGGTTTTGTGTTTGTTTTGTTTTGTATGTGTAGCTGAAGTTGTAGTTTGTTTATGCTTGTTCAGTAAGCGTAGCTTATTTGATAAAGTTATGTCAATGAAATATATTTATTGTTTGTTAAAGCTGGCGTTATGAGGATTTAGTGATTTAGAGGTTTTAGCTAGTGTTATAGAGTGTGATGTGCTAGGGGTTTTGAATTTGTTTTGTATGTGTAGCTGCAGTTCTGGTTTGGTTATGGTTTATGTATTTATAGCTTATTTGATGGAAATTTGTTAATGAGAGAGAATTGTTTTTTCATTTTGTGTTTTGTGGTTTTAGTGGTTTAGAAGTATTAGTTATTGATTTGATGAAGTTCTTGTTTACAGAGCTGGTTTTGTTTGAATACATGCTGTAGTATGTTTGATTTGAGTTAAATTTTGGTTACTGGTAGTTGAGATATGTATATAGAGTTTACTTAGGTTTATGATGTTTATGACATTGTTATGGTTTTTAGAGATATTTTATGCACTGTCCGAGAGTGGAGGTGAGTTAAGATGAATTAGTATTGTTATTTTTCTCCGTGTAACCGGTGTATGGTATTGAACAGGCACAGAATGATATTTCTCGTCGTGAGAAGGCTAGGTTGAAGGAAATGCAGAGGTTGAAAAAACAAAAAGTACAAGACATATTGGACCAACAGAATGCTTCTATTGATGCTGATATGGTGTGTTATTTAGAAAAATAACAATACTTTTGATGCTTTTTTATGTTAAAATTAACTGAAGTAATGTGTTTGTGTTGCTTATTTTACAATATGACAGAATAGCAAGGGAAAGGGGAAATTGAAGTTCTTACTTCAGCAGACAGAATTATTTGCTCACTTTGCCAAGAGTGACCAATCTGCTTCTCAGAAGAAGGTGAAGGGAAGGTAATAACTTTACGGACTTGTTGAACTTTGTTACTTGATTTTTTTGTGATTGTTTTTTATTTAAAGCATTAAACTTTTCTAATGGCTTTGTGCTTGCTTTATTTTGGTTATTAGTGGTCGTCATGCATCAAAACTGACCGAAGAAGAAGAGGATGAAGTGTACCTTAAGGAGGAAGAAGATGGGTTGTCTGGAGCAGGGCATACACGTCTGTTGGTGCAGCCATCTTGTAAGTTTTTTTCTTTTTTGTTTAATAGTACTGGTTTGTCAACACAAGGATTCTATTTTTTCCCTCTTTTCTGTACTAGCTAAGATTTAAACCCGGGACAAAGTTTTTTAATTGTTACCATTTTTACGACCCTTGGTGGTTTAGGTAATACTTATTTTAAGAGAAGTGTTATTATGCGATTTGGTAAAATTTTGATCAAGTTCTTGTTAAAAAAAGCTCTTATTTTTTTTCTTGATGATCAATGCATAAAGTGTTGCTATGTTTTTTAGATCAGAGGGAGTGTTTTATACTTGTTTTAAAAAAATGTATAAAGAAGGTTTTTAGTGGTGTTTTTTTCCCCTTTTTTAAAATATATGTTTCAATGTTATAAGGTATAGCTGGCCTTTTGAATCTAATTTTGGGTATGTAATTCTTTGACAGGTATTACGGGGAAGATGAGAGATTATCAACTTGCAGGGTTAAATTGGCTTATACGATTATATGAAAATGGCATAAATGGCATTCTTGCGGATGAAATGGTACAGCCAGTGATTTTAATATTCACTATCAGTTTTATCATGCAATTATTACTTTCTGTTTATTTGATTACTTATTTTTATCATTTTATAATTGTTCAGGGTCTTGGTAAAACTTTACAAACCATCTCCTTGCTTGGTTATTTGCATGAATTTAGAGGAATTACTGGCCCTCACATGGTCGTTGCTCCTAAATCCACACTTGGAAACTGGATGAATGAGATTAAACGTTTTTGCCCGGTGTTGCGTCCTGTTAAGTTTCTTGGGAACCCAGATGAAAGGGTATGTTACGGGCATTGTTTTTAGCTGAATTTATTGTTAGTTTTTCTTAATATAGTCTTAAAGTTTAAGTGTTGATATTTGATTTTATCTGATTTTACAGAAATACATACGAGAAGAGCTACTTGTTGCTGGAAAGTTTGATGTGTGTGTCACTAGTTTTGAAATGGCTATTAAAGAGAAGTCTACTCTACGCCGTTTTAGCTGGCGCTATATTATAATCGATGAAGCTCATCGAATTAAGAATGAAAATTCACTTCTTTCAAAGACCATGAGGATCTACAATACCAATTATCGTCTTTTAATAACTGGCACACCACTTCAGGTACTGGAAATGATACTTCATTTTATTTCTTTGTAGTTAGTTAACTTGATTTTCATGCATGGTTTATGTTTATCATGAAAGCTATCAGGCCTTTCAAAGTTTTTGTTTTTTCTTTTTAACCATTTGTTTTAAATCTTGTGGTTTTTGTTGTAGTTTTAATCATATTTATATATTTTTTATGCAGAACAATCTTCATGAGCTTTGGGCACTGCTGAACTTTTTGCTACCTGAGATATTTAGTTCTGCTGAAACATTCGACGAGTGGTTTCAAATTTCTGGTGAAAATGATCAAGAGGAGGTTGTTCAACAGCTTCACAAGGTATGTTGAGTGCTTAGTTTATAAATTTTTGTACTTTGATATCTGTTATACTACTGCATATCTTATTTGTTTTTATCATGTTTAGGTCCTGCGGCCTTTTCTACTTCGAAGATTGAAGTCTGATGTTGAGAAAGGTTTACCTCCCAAGAAAGAAACCATTCTCAAAGTTGGAATGTCTCAAATGCAAAAACAGTATTACAAGGCTTTATTGCAGAAAGATCTTGAGGTTGTAAATGCTGGTGGGGAGAGAAAACGTCTGTTGAATATTGCTATGCAGCTTAGAAAATGTTGTAATCATCCATATCTTTTTCAAGGAGCCGAACCTGGCCCTCCTTATACTACTGGGGACCATCTTGTAGAAAATGCAGGTGATTGTCTTACCTTTATATTCCTATATGGCTGCATCATTTTATTTGATGCTCATATGTTCATTGGTGTGCTGTCTATTAATAAATTTCTTTTAATCACAGGTAAAATGGTACTTCTAGACAAGTTGCTTCCAAAATTAAAGGAGCGTGATTCAAGGGTTCTAATATTCTCACAGGTTCATACTTTTAGTTTTTTCGTTTTGTATGGTTTTATATTCAGCTTATTGTTGAAGCCATGAATGAATGTTTATTAAAAAATTCCCGGGTGAGTATACTAATGTAATTTAAACTTGTAGATGACAAGGCTTCTGGACATTCTAGAAGATTATTTGATGTATCGTGGATATAAATATTGTCGAATTGATGGAAATACTGGCGGTGAAGATCGTGATGCTTCTATTGAAGCTTTTAATAAACCAGGAAGTGAAAAGTTTGTTTTCTTGCTGTCAACTAGAGCAGGAGGTCTTGGTATCAATCTTGCTACAGCTGATATTGTCATTCTTTATGATAGTGACTGGTAATACATCTTTTGTCTACTGTTTTTAGTATTTTTTGGATTCTTCTAACAAACTTGTATTTACTGTAAATATTGTGTAGGAATCCACAAGTGGATTTGCAAGCTCAGGATCGTGCTCATAGAATTGGGCAAAAAAAAGAAGTTCAAGTGTTCCGTTTTTGCACTGAGGTCTGTCTTAGTTTCTTTCTTTTGCATTTAATTAGAAGCTGCTGTACTTATAGTTTACTAATCCTTTTATGGTCATATTGATGATTGCAGTACACTATAGAGGAAAAGGTCATTGAAAGAGCTTATAAGAAGCTTGCACTTGATGCATTGGTTATTCAACAAGGACGTTTAGCTGAGCAAAAGAGTAATCATTCTTGATACCAAATTATCATACATGCATACCACTTGTAACTATTGGATTTCTGTGTGCCTTATTATATTCTGACTTTTCTGTACAGCTGTGAACAAAGATGAGTTGCTACAAATGGTGAGGTTTGGTGCTGAAATGGTTTTCAGTTCTAAGGATAGTACAATCACAGATGAAGATATCGATAGAATCATTGCTAAAGGAGAAGAGGCAACTGCTGAACTTGATGCTAAGATGAAAAAGTTTACAGAAGATGCAATTAAGTTTAAAATGGATGACAGTAAGTTTATTATCTTTGCTAATTTTGTGTTTGTGTTATTTTAACAGATACTAAACTAAACATATATTTACATGCAGCTGCTGATTTGTATGACTTTGATGATGATAAGGATGAGAACAAGTTTGACTTTAAGAAGATTGTCAGTGATAATTGGGTCGAACCTCCAAAAAGAGAGCGAAAGCGAAAGTAATTGTTACTTCTGATTTCATGGTATTTTAACAATCTTGTAATCAATCACTTGGCTAAGTGTCACTTTTTTTCAGCTACTCAGAATCAGAATACTTTAAGCAAACAATGCGTCAAGGTGGTCCCACAAAACCCAAGGAACCAAGAATTCCTCGTATGCCACAACTGTAAGTTTCTTTTTTAATGATTTGTTTTGTTTAATAACATAAAACTGTTCCCTTTTCTTCAACTTCAAATAACCACTTGCAATGCTTCTCTTGGACTTGCTACATCTTAATGTAGGCATGACTTCCAGTTCTTCAACACACAGAGACTCAGTGAACTCTATGAGAAAGAAGTGCGCTATCTCATGGTGGTAATAACACTATTAACTTGTTAACTTTTTCCACCTTTCTGTTGTTTTGAATAGTCACATCACTCTATTGCTGGTTTTTTCCACCTTTGGTGCTGATATTTTTGTGCACACTTCTGATGCCTTTTCTTTGTTTTTTGATTCTTCAGCAGGCACAACAGAAGAATCAAGTTAAGGACTCGATTGAGGTTGATGAGCCAGAAGGTAAAAATAGTTATTTTCATTGTTTATTATATTATTTTCGTGAGTATTGAGTAATCGATTATTAATTCTTTAGAGGTGGGAGACCCTTTGACTGCTGAAGAGCAAGAAGAAAAAGAGAAACTACTGGAAGAAGTATCTTTTTGTTTTTTACTTTATATTTGAATGAGCACTAGTTCTTAATTTGTTTTGGATTTTTTAAGTGTTTACTTAGTTTTGAAATTGTTAATTTACAAACTTTATTCTTTATTTCAGGGTTTCTCAACATGGAGTAGGAGAGACTTCAATACTTTTATAAGGGCCTGTGAGAAGTATGGCCGGAATGATGTGAATAGTATTGCTTCAGAAATGGAAGGGAAATCAGAGAAGGAAGTTGAAAGATACGCTCGTGTGTTTAAAGAGAGATACAAGGAATTGAATGGTAAGTTCATACATATAACTTCAAAGCGTCTGTACGTACGCATGTATGTATATGTATTCTCATTAATGATATGATTGCAACTACAGATTATGATCGGATCATCAAAAATATTGAAAGAGGAGAGGCTAGAATTTCACGTAAAGATGAAATAATGAAAGCAATAGGAAAGAAACTGGACCGTTACAAGAATCCTTGGTTGGAGCTTAAAATTCAGTATGGTCAGAACAAAGGCAAGCTTTACAATGAAGAATGTGATCGATTCATGGTACTAATTCTACTCATAATCTTTACTTCTAAAAATCAGTTATCTTTTTGCTAACAAGATGATGAATATACAGATTTGCATGGTTCACAAACTTGGGTATGGAAACTGGGACGAGCTGAAGGCAGCATTCAGGACATCACCTTTGTTCAGATTCGATTGGTTTGTGAAATCTCGAACCACCCAAGAACTTGCAAGGAGATGTGATACTCTCATTCGTTTGGTTGAGAGGGAAAATCAAGAATACGACGAGAGGGAGAGGCAGGCTCGTAAGGAGAAGAAACTTGCCAAGGTTTGACTTTTGACTTCATTTTTTAACTTGCTTAACCTGTCACATATTCCTTTGATAAATTGTCATGTTCACATGAATATTTCAGAACTCGACTCCATCAAAGCGGGCCTTGTCAAGACAAGCTAATGAGAGCCCTCCGCCTTCTTCTATGAAGAAACGCAAGCAGTCATTGATGGATGACTATGTTAGCTCGGTAATCAAGGCTACTCTTAGTCCCTTCCTGTTGTGATGTTTTAATCTAATCTGCACCCTTAATGTGTAAGCTCGTGTTGATTAGTGAATGGTGTATTTTTTTTGCAGGGAAAGAAGGGCAAGTGACAGCTTACTGATATGTGATTTTTGAGACTGTTGGATTAGTAGTTGTATTAGTATATACATGGATTGGCATTTGTTATATGATGCCTCTTAGTAGGCCCATGGATCTCTATTTACTTAGGTTTCGTTTATTCGGGCTTCAGACTGTAATCAGATTCCAAGTACGAATCCTGGATTTGGATTTTGTATCAGCTCTAACTATCATACTTTTGTTATGACTCATATGGTCTTGTTTCGGTTATGGTTTATTTGTTTATTTTTTAAGATATTTGTAATCTTAAGTTCAACTTAGGCTAAAGATAAATGCAATTATAAAATGGGATTACATAAAAAAGACTGCATCTAAAACTAAAATAGGTTTTTTTTCTCTTGGATACCGTATTTGGTATCGGTATTGGTACCAAGATTTTAAAAATTTGGTATTTGTTAGTTTTTTGTTACTTCGAAATTCGAATAGAGTTTTGTTGAGTAGTCTAACACATGAATATTAAGTGGGTATTTTGTTATAGTTTATTGGTTTTTTTTTTATTGTAGTATGATTGGTATTACTGTTTTTGTTTTATAGTTTGTTGAATGCTGGTACTCATACCAACGTAGCCAATTTGGTACTTGTCGCATATAGATATCCGGAGTGATTCAGCTAAATATTACTTTTTCCTGTGTAGATACCAAGTTTAGTAGACTTGAAAATAAAAAGAACGAAGTGGTACCAAAGCATGTATTGTACTAATACCCATTACTAATCAATGCTTGTGCCATAAAATTTGGTACGGTACCCGATAACCGTACTGATACCCATACTCATACCAATACTTGTACTTTGTTACGGTACTTGGTAACCAGTTGTAGTGATTTTGGGCACGGGTACCGGGTACGACTTCGGTCTCATCCCTATTTTTATATATAAAAATGAGATTTGATGATGATCAAGGATTCGAGAAGGCAATTAGTAAAATAAAGGTTTCATATAATGTTGGAACAATGTGTTAAGTGAACTGAAATTTGTTTGCTAAACACATGATATGGTAACAACGAGAATACTTGTGTATGGTGTGTATAACATGAAACTTTATCGGTGTAGTAGCATGACTTTCCCAAAGAAGCCCTAAAAAATCCGAGGCCTAGAGCTAGTAAAAAAAATGAAACTCTAAAATATAAACTCAATGACTTGTACATAGTTCTTAAAAAACAAAGAATGCCACCTGTAGGAATTAAACCCGAAACATTTAATTCCATGTACCTACAATTTTTTCGTCGCATTCAATAGTCATTTACTCATTTTATGTTTAAAAATAAATTTGTATATGAAATATATACAATTCTTTTTATTGATTATGAGCTCATGAGAGAATGGGCCTGTGTAGTAGCAAACATACAACATTAAGTATTACCGTGTTCTTAGAATTACCATAATAATATTCAAAGGAACGGAAAATAAATCAACGTCACGCCATAGTCATAAAATACTTGATAGAAACATATTATCGTAACGGAAAGTGATTCAAAATCTTAAGTAAGAAGTTACACATTTCTTTGGAGCCATGTTTTGACTCCACGGTAAACCATCTGGCAATTGACATCAATCACCATTGACGTGAGCAAGTTAACCGCCATAACCATTGACCGAACCATTACTATCATAACCGAACCGATTTTAACTGACATAATCGGTTGGTCGGTCTAATGAATTTTCGAAAACCGCCAAATACGAGTCGGTTTTGGTTCAAGATAACTCCGACCCCGTCATAACCAAACCGCCCCATTAGTAATGCTTTTATCGTTTTTTAGACCTGTCACAGGAAATCAAAAAAAATGTAAGGACTTTTTTTATTGAAGATGGTGATTGGGATTAACTTTCACCAAACATGTTCTTGGATTATACCTTTTTGATGTTTTTGGTTCAACATTTGTTATCGAATTAGCTTGAATTTTATTGTTTGAATTACATCATACCGTTTTGTTTGAATGTTTTGTTTTGTTGGATTATGTCATATTGTTTTGTTTTTTTGTTAATATTTGATACCAAACTTTTAAGCCCAACTACTTTGTTTTGGTCATGATTAACCGACTCAGTATAGTAATCGAAATCGATTAACAGAAACCACCATAACAGATATTTTATGGTTAATCTATTAACCAACATAACAATTATTATTATGAATTTAGTCCAAAACCGTCACAAACTCATGCACACACCAAATCACGAACACCAAACAGGTTAACCATTTTGACCGCCATATATTCAGCTCCACCAGTTCGATACACGCTAATGGAGTCATCATCATCATCATCAAGCCACCACAAGCAATCAGTTGATTCTCACTCCAATCACAAACGCTTTATACTCAACCACTTAAAGCCAGCAATCGTTAACAAATCATGCGCCATTTGTTTAAACCTAATTAAACAAGCAGCCGTAATTACAATATGTTTGCACGCCTACTGCACCGACTGTATTCGCAAATGGAGTGATCAGAAGCGGACGTGTCCGCTCTGTAACGCTCAGTTCGCTTCGCTGTTTGTTCAAATCGATTTTAATTCCATGAGTTTCCGTACACAACATTTGTTACCTGTCAGAGAGTCAGGTGCAAAAGTCAACGATAGAGTTAGGGATTTTGACCGTAGGCGTAGAGATTTCGTGGCTCAACGAAGGTCAGCCTTTTTAGTTAAACCTAGGGTTTCCGTTTTCGTGAGAAGTTAACCGTAAACGAACTGAACGAACATGATGTTCGTGTTTGTTCATTTAAGTTTAGCCGAACATGAACACATAATGTTCGTTCATTAAGGAAAAAATGAGCATGTTCGGTCCGTGTTAGTTCGGTTAAAACTAAATGTCTAAATGAACTGTTCACGGACTTAAACGAACATATTTGGACTAACATAAGCAGACACAAATTAACATAATTGACCAAACAAATTAAATACCATCAAAATTTATCTGAACATACATGAACTTAAAAAAATGAATATCAATGAACGAACATAATATGTGCTCATGTTCGTTCATTTAATTAAACGAGCAAAATTTTTTTGTTCATGTTCATTCGTTTATTAAATTAAAGGACTTCCTGCAGGAATATTCATGAACGTTCGGTTCGTTTATAGGCATTCTCAGGGTTTCTATTTTAATATTTGTTTATATTCTGTTCACTCTCAGGGCTATTGGAATATCAAGAGAACTGAATGTTGTTAACAGAAGAACAAGGCCATTACCGAAGCAGAGGTCATTTGGGCAGTCCAGTATGCTGCCTCCTGGTGTTGGCAAAGAGAGAATTCTGCAGTGGCGTGCAAGGTATAACACGTACAGCAATGTTTAGTTTAGTGCAAGTTTCTTTTTTTTTTCGGTAAGGTGATTTGGCGTTTGTTTGGTGACATGCTTTTATGAATATGTATTTGCAGCATATATAAGCAAAACATGGTTGCTGTACCTTGCCCTACCCGAAAGTCTATTGAGCAGGTATGCAGCTTACAAAATTTTAACTATTTACTGTTTATCATATTATTAACATTTTCATTAGATTTATTATTTCTATTTTTAGGCTAAACTTGAAAATGGAGATAGTTAAAATGGCCACGTTCTATTGATTTTGTGTTGCTGTGTACATTGAAGTTGAAATGACTGCATAAACTTAGTATTACCCTCATTGATTGAAAATTAATTTTATTGATAAAGTGGGTTGATAAAAAAAAAAACTTGAAGGGGTCACTTTCAATCTAGTCTCGAATGATCGTTGATCGTTTGTCACAATATATGGAACGTTAGTTTATCAACCCACTTTATCAATAAAAGTAATTTATAAACCTTTTATAAATTTATCGTATAAACCTTTTATATTTGATTTATAGCATTCCATACCTCCAAGCAGCAAGTGTCATCTTAATGTTCAATACTCCTTTTTATTCAGGAAGAAGCTTAACATAAATTTTTGTTTTTGTTCTACGTGTTGATTCTCTAGAGTCTGCTACGATTTTGAAGTTAACAGCTTGCATTTGCTTCGAGAATGTTAAGATATAATTAGATTTGTGTACTTTCAGGGATGTATGGGAAGAAACAGTAACAAGGAAATTATACTAAAGAGAATAGAACCATGGATACACAGGGAACTCCATGCTGTTCTTGGGGATCCAACTCCAGTCATACTCGTCCATTTGGTGACATCACTCTTTATCTCAAGCCTTGAACGAACTCATGAGAATGACCATCTTGAACGTTTGCAACCTTTTCTGCTTGAACGGACGACTACATTCTGGCATGAACTCAGGTATGCGTATGTTGTCTCTAGCTATCATTAAGTTTGTAGTTCACATTAAAATTTGGAATTTATAAACTTCCTTGCGTGAGTTTTCTGTGTGTATGTTTGTGTTACGAACCTTGTTCGTTAATCAAATGGTCCAAAGAAAATAGATAGAAACCAGATTAGAAATCATAGATTTTTGGAAGAAACTTTGATTGTTAAATCATCATTTTTCATTCATAATCCTAACACATAAGAACTAGTAGCTTATATAGCCGAGATACATAACTGACCCACTACTTAATTAAATACCCACTACAAAGTACTAAACGGACAATTATCAATCTAAACAAATACAAAGAACATAGAAAGGTTGCATTGCATGGCATTGAGTTGTAGGTATGGAAACGTGGGTGTGGTGCTAGATCGTGGCACACAACAATCCCTCCCGCTTGAAGAAACCGTGTCCACACGGTTGAGAATCTGGACACGATTTGACGCCTTGCCATGGTGGTCGCCATTCGAGCCTTCCAACGGCGTTCGGAGCAGTCACCACGGTGGGCGCCACTCCTTGAAAGACCGGAAATATGCATGGTTATCTCTATTAGTGCGGGTAAAATACTCAAAATCAAACCCATGAAAAAGGGTTGTTGCTGGGGTGGGTCGTGGAGGTGGGTGTGAAACAGTGAGGGTTGAGCCAAGTGTTGGTGCAGGCGGTTGTGATAATGGCGGTACAACGATGGTTGCAAACAACACAGGTGGAGGTGGTTTGATGACAGCAGATGGTGGTGGTGAGGCGGCAGTGGCCGGTGTTGGCGTTGTGGGTGCGCAAGCGACAGAGGTTGGGAACCGAGGTCGGTTTTTGAGAAGATTGATCACCTCAGCAATAGTTGATATGATTCGATCCAACGACTCGTTCCATTCTTGAGTGTCCATAGAGTGGATCAAGACCGCTCTGATACCACTGATGTGGTTAGATCGGTTCAAGCAAAAAAGATGAGAAAGGAAGGAGTTTTAGAATGGAGAACTGGAACAATTTTCTCCATAATATTACTCAAAACGAAATTCCCTTTTAAAGGGTACAAATCACAATTACCACTACTTCCACTTTCCTACTAAATTGGAACATGCAAACATGGAGAACCAAGTATTGCCCACGATCTCCTTTATTCCCTCACAAATAACAAGACAAAGTAAAAGACAAATAATTAAAACAAATACTAAATAATAATCCACATGCAGGTGGACGTCATGCATGGCTTGATTAAGTGTGCATGAGATTGGTAGACGTGTAACAATCTGATGCGGTTAGATCGGTTCAAGCAAAAAGGAAGAGAAAGGAAAGAGTTTTAGAATGGAGAACTGGAACAATTTTCTGCATTCTAAAATTCTTTCCTTTCTCTTCCTTTTTGCTTGAACCGATCTAACCACATCAGTGGTATCAGAGCGGTGGTGATCTTCAATGGATACCTGACAGAAAGCTAGTGAGCAATTCCAACAACATACTCAAGAATCCCTTGACAAACTCCAAGCCATGCTCGAAAAAATGACGGGGGATTACCAGCCCTCCACTCCACCGTTCAAGCCATCCAACAAAACAACTTCCATGCTTCAAGCAGTGACCTGACCCATGGCCATAACAACCACCACCACTTGAAACTCTTCTTGACCCGGTTCGCGGGTGATGACCCGATTACTTGGCTATTTCAAGCCGGACAGTTCTTCGACTACCAGAAGATTCTCAGATTCCCGATGACGAGCACACCCACCTGGCCTCTCTCCACCTCGACGGGATAGCCCTTCAGTGGTACAAATGGTACACAAAATCCCTTGACAAACTCCAAGCCATGTTCAATGGATACCCGACAGAAAGCTAGTGAGCAATTCCAACAACACACTCAAGAATCCCTTGACAAACTCCAAGCCATGTTTGAAAAAATGATGGGGGATTACCAGGCTCTCCACTCCACCGTTCAAGCCATCCAACAAAACAACTTCCATGCTTCAAGCAGTGACCTGACCCATGGCCATATCAACCACCACCACTTGAAACTCTTCTTAGCCCGGTTCGCGGGTGATGACCCGATTACTTGGCTGTTTCAAACCGAACAGTTCTTCGACTACCAGAAGATTCCCGATGACGAGCACACCCACCTGGCCTCTTTCCACCTCGACGGCATAGCCCTTCAGTGGTACAAATGGTACACAAAATTTTGTGGGCCGCTTGCTTGGGCGGAATTTTCCACTGCTCTCCTTCATCGTTTTGGCTCGACCGACTTCGAAGACCCCTCCGAAGCCCTTTCCTGTCTCACACAGACGACGATTGTTTCAGCTTATCAAGAAGAGTGAGCGTCTCTCGCACCGGGTTGACGGGTTGCCCAATGTTTTTCTCCTCGGTTGCTTTGTTGGTGGGTTGAAAGACGAGATTCGTTTGGAGGTCAAGATTAAGAAACCCCGGAATTTATCTGAAGCTATCGGCATCGCTAGCTTGGTGGAGGACAAACTGAACCTCCAGCGTAAACCTTTTTCCTCCTCCGAAACCTTAACACCCTCTAAACCCTGACCCACTTCGGCTGGCCTATTGGGCCCTGGCCCATCCACACGTTTACCTCTACCATCTCCTAACCCTATCCGCCGTCTTTCTGGCCAAGAGGCCCGAGCCTGTCGTGAAAAAGGGCTCTTGTGACGATCGTTATTCCCCCGGCCACAAGTGTACCAAGCCGTAACTCTTTATGATTGAAGATGTTCATGAGACGTCGGAGGAAAACCCGCCACCGTCCACCGACGACCACTAGGCTGAGATTTCCTTCCACGCCATCTCCGGGGCTCTCACTCCTCAGATTCTACGCCTTCCCGGGCAGATTCAGAACAAGCAGGTGATCGTGCTAGTCGACGGCGGTAGCACCCATAATTTCATCGATCAAGCCCTAGTCGAGCGCTTCGGATTGATAATGGATAAAGATATTCCGTTCAAGGTTGTTGTGGGTAACCGTGAACATGTCTCTTGTGCCGGTCGCATCCGTGGGTTAACTCTAACGATTCAAGGGTTTGTGATCACGTCTGATTTCTTTGTCTTACCCATGGCAGCTTACCCTGTTGTCCTCGGAGTCCAGTGGCTAAAAACTCTCGGTCCAGTCGAGATTAATTATGACAAGCTTACCCTTGGGATCCACCTAGCCGGCTCTTCCCATAAACTCCAGGGCCTTCGTGGCTCCGACTTGGCAGCCTTACAGTTACATGAAGCACTCCCCTTGCATGGCCCTGTTCTCCTGTTACAAATCAGCCTTGCCTCCACCGAGCCATCTCCCGAACCCACCCTTTGTCTCGAAATCCAACGGGTCCTCCATCGTTTTGCAACCGTTTTTCAAGAACCCACTTCCTTACCACCTAGACGTTCCCAGGACCATAGTATCCCATTAGTTCCGGGAGCCTGCCCGGTCACAACTCGTCCTTACCGGCAACCCTATCTTCAAAAAACTTAGATCGAATGCTAAGTCAAGGAATTACTACGCCAAGGGTCGATCCGTCCGAGCCACAGCCCTTTTTCCTCTCCTGTGCTCCTGGTTAAGAATGCGGATGGTTCGTGGCAATTTTGTATCAACTACCGTTCTCTAAATGACATCACTATCAAAGACAAATATTCTAATTCGGTTATAGATGAGCTTCTCGACGAACTCCATGGTTCTCGTCTCTACTGCAAATTGGACCTCCGCTCCGGTTACCACTAGATACGCGTGCGCGATGATGACATCTATAAGACGGCTTTTTGCACTCATGATGGCCACTATGAATTTGTCGTCATGCCGTTTGGTCTCACAAACGCCCCTGCTACGTTTCAGTCGCTCATGAATGACCTTTTTCGCCCTTATGTTCGTAAGTTTCTATTGGTTTTCTTTTGACGACATTTTAGTGTATTTAAAGTCTTTGGCGGATCATGTTGAGCACCTCACTATTGTTCTGGAAGCCAGTTGCTTATATGCCAAACACTCCAAGTGTTGCTTCGGGGTCCCGTGGGTGCATTACTTGGCGATCGAAACCGCCAAGGTTCAGTCGGTTCTATCTTGGCCCACACCGACCACTGCCAAGGGCGTCCGAGGTTTTTTGGGGTTGGCCTGTTACTACCGGAAATTCATCAAGGGTTTTGGGGGTATTGCCGCTCCGTTACACCAGCTGGTGGGAAAGGGTCCTTTTGTTTGGTCAGCCGACGCCGACCAAGCCTTCAATTCCTTGAAGGTGGCTTTAACCCCCACCCCCACCCCCACCTTGGGCCTTCCGGACTGGTCACTTCCGTTTACCATTGAGTGTGATGCAAGCGGGGTGGGAATCGGGGCCGTTTTGACCCAGAAGGGCAAGCCACTTGCTTATTTTAGTGCACTCCTCAAAGGATCCGTGCTATCGTGGTCGGCGTACGAGAAGGAAATGTTGGCTGTTGTGCAGGCGGTGCGCAAGTGGTGTCACTATTTGTTGGGTCGACCCTTTGTGGTTAAAACTGACCATATGAGTCTTATATACTTGCTGGAACAGCGCATCACTACACCTGCACAAGCAAGGTCTTAAATCTATGACATGCGTCGCCCGAAGGGGGTCACTTTGGGTTCCAAAAAACCTTGCATAAGGTTAAACAAACCTTTTGGTGGATCGGTCTTAAAGAGCAGGTTAAGAGCTATATCAAACACTGCCAAGTTTGCCAACGTTTCAAGTCTGATAGTATGTCACCAGCTGGCCTTTTGCAACCCTTGCCCATTCCGGAATGGGTATGGGACGATATCAGTATGGACTTTGTTGAAGGTCTTCCGAATTCTAAAGGGTTTACTGTAATCATGGTAGTAGTCGATCGGCTTTCTAAATACATCCACCTTGTTCCCTTGTAACCATATGAGTCTTAAATACTTGCTGGAACAGCGCATCACTACACCTGCACAAGCAAGGTGGCTTCCCAAACTCTTGGGATTTGATTACACTATTGAGTACAAGAAAGGGGTCACCAACAAGGGGGCAGGGGGGCAGATGCTCTCTCCAGACTTCCAGAATATCACTTTATGGCTGTTTTCCATCCTTGTTCCACCATTTGGCAAGACATTCAGCAAGAGGTACGATCTGACCCATTTTTTAATAACTTATCTTCGGGTTCGGCTCGCGGGGTTTTAAAGCACTTGATCTTCCGAGATGGAGTTTGGTTTCAGAAAGGAGTTATCCTTTTGAGTCCAATATCCCCCTTAATTGACAAGGTCTTAAATCTATGACATGCGTCGCCCGAAGGGGGTCACTTTGGGTTCCAAAAAACCTTGCATAAGGTTAAACAAACCTTTTGGTGGATCGGTCTTAAAGAGCAGGTTAAGAGCTATATCAAACACTGCCAAGTTTGCCAACGTTTCAAGTCTGATAGTATGTCACCAGCTGGCCTTTTGCAACCCTTGCCCATTCCGGAATGGGTATGGGACGATATCAGTATGGACTTTGTTGAAGGTCTTCCGAATTCTAAAGGGTTTACTGTAATCATGGTAGTAGTCGATCGGCTTTCTAAATACATCCACCTTGTTCCCTTGCACCACCCTTTCACAGCTTCAACCGTGGCACGAGAATTTCTTGTGCATGTCGTTAAACTTCATGGTTTCCCCAAAACAGTGGTGAGTGATAGAGATAAAGTCTTCACAAGCTCCTTTTGGCAATCTGTTTTAACTCCAAGGCACTACCCAATACATGAGTTCTAGCTACGACCCTCAAACGGATGGCCAAACCGAAGTGGTTAATCGCGTCATCGAACAGTATTTGCGTTGTTTTGCAGGTGACCAACCAAAGAAGTGGGTGGATTGGCTCCCTTGGGCTGAGTATAGCTACAACACCTCTGTTCATTCTTCTACAAAGATGGTTCCGTTCGAGGTCGTTTACGGGCGTACAGCCTCTAGGCTTCTTCCGTACGTTCTAGGAACAACACAACATCAAGAGGTCGATGATTTTTTACGTGATCGTGAGGGCATTCTGCAACAACTTAAGAAGAATTTGGTTGTGGCCCAAAACCGTATGAAGATTCAGGCGGATAAGAAGCGACAAGAGGTTCATTTTAATGAAGGTGATCTCGTGTTTGTTAAGCTGCAACCTTACCGCCAGATCACGCTTGCACAAAGGTCGTCTAACAAGCTGGCACCAAGGTTTTTGGGCCTTACAAAGTTCTTCGGAGGGTGGGACAGGTTGCCTATCAGTTAGAATTGCCGCCCAATTCGTTAATCCATGATGTTTTCCACATTAGTCTTCTATGCAAATGTGAAGGACCAGATACTACCCCTAGTCCAATGGTGATTAACGACACTACTCTTACGTCTTCGCACCCGCAGCCGGAGTATGTCTTGGACGAAAGGGTGATCCACAAAGGTAAATACCGTCCTCGTACAGAGATCTTGGTTAAATGGGTGGGTTGTAGTCGGGAGGAGGCAACTTGGGAAACAAAGTGGCGGTTTGCAAAAGCTCATCCTGATTTTCACCTTGCGGACAAGGTTGGTTCAAGCGGGGTGGATTGTTACACGTCTACCAATCCCATGCACACTTGATCAAGCCATGCATGGCGTCCACCTGCATGTGGATTATTATTTAGTATTTGTTTTAATTATTTTAGTTATTTGTGAGGGAATAAAGGAGATCGTGGGCAATTCTTGGTTCTCCATGTTTGCATGTTCCAATTTAGTAGGAAAGTGGAAGTAGTGGTAGTTGTGATTTGTACCCTTTAAAAGGAATTTTGTTTTGAGTAATATTATGCAGAAAGTTGTTCCAGTTCTCCATTCTAAAATTCTTTCCTTTCTCTTCCTTTTTGCTTGAACCGATCTAACCACATCAGTTTGTATTACTGTAATGAAGAACATCTCATTATTTACATATATTGTATTTTTGGAATCAACTGATGGAAATATTAAGAATACTGAAGCTCGTGCGGTTTCAATCAAAGAATGTGTATATCAGTCAGCAATCATCGGATTGCTTTACATTTGGTCCAGTTTTGTGTTCTAACCGCCGTATATTTTTTGTCTACAGATGTTTTGCAGAAAGCTCGCTGAACATAGAAACATATGACACAGTAGTTAAATATGAAAAAGTTTCAAACTGAAGACTGTTATTGGATTCATTACTTGTATCCATGTGGGAATTTCGGGAGCACCTATAATATGGATGAAACCAAAAAGCAATCCCAAGTCTGGATGAAGATAATCGGGCCAATTTGTCGTGCAGGCTAGGTGCCAGTTGAGTGTGGTTCGCATAAGGGTACGGGTTTAAAATTGATATCCTCCATACCTACTAAAGAGTGGTGTGTTTTCATTCCTATTCACCTTGTTATCAAACCCATGCCTGCAGTGATCAGCCCGTAGGGACCTGCTTTGATGATTTGAAGTTAGTATGGTTATTGTGCCCACACTCAAAACCTAAAGTAACCCCCTAATCTTTAAATGCAGCATTGTCATATGGGTTTGGTGTTTCAGATTGTTGGAACTTGGAACCCTCAAGCAATGAAGCTGCAAATCCATATTCACAATAGTCAGTTGAAATCGTTTGTGAGCACCGACCCAAATTGTTTTCACCAGACCCATTTAGCTCGGCCCTGATTCAATTACCAGGCTTTGAATCTGCTGTTCTCTTTTCAAGGGCACATATAATTGGCACTTATACTAAAGTATTGTATACTTCATTTGAAATCAATTTAGATGTATGCCTTTTCCACCTCACTTCACATATCACATTTACCCTATCACAACGCAAGTTCTTGAGTGTAAAATGTGAAACAATCTACTAAACACGTGGCGTCACTTTTTTTCACACCGGCACAACGCATAGCCTAAGGGATCACACACAGGGCCACAAAACACACTTAAAACTAACACAAATGGACCTTAAATCCTTTAGTTTACTACAATCCTTCGTAGTGACAGCGTCTAACTTTGCCCTTAACTAGCTTTTGTATAAACATACAAACAACTGAACAAGCATACATGAATCCCCTAACTTACCATTATTTGTAGAGGCATACGGGTGACAAATTTCACAGTTAGGGAGACACTGATAATAGATATTCTCATAGCAGTAAAGACTTGTGGAACAAATATGGCCAACGTGTTACGTAACTCGTCTTAATAATAAAATGCCGATTCATGTGGAATAAGACTTTCTCAAATGACCAAGGAATCTATTCTATAAGGAAACCATGTTTTTAAAGAACGCATTAAGGTAAGCAGTTGCAAAGTTATTATGTAATCATATTATGCTGCTCTCACTTTATTTGAGAAACTAGTTTACCTGAACAATATACTTTCGGTGTTGCAGGTGTGGACAGAATAGCAATTGAGCAAAACATTTTGGAAACAACTTTATAAATGGACTTCAAATCACCGTTCGACCCCCTCCCTCGTTAAAACTTTCGAGCGTTTAAAAGTGGCGCATTGTATAACTTACACACAAAGATCTTAATTTATTTGCTAGATGACCCGAGCAACTATGATGATGCTCGAAAGTATCATGATACACCATAATTTTCTAACATTATCACACGTAGCATTTTGAAGAGAAACAACAAAGCAAATACTCAAAAAATAAAACACATACACAAACATGAGGCAAATTGATGTTATATCAATATTCAAAGACAGAGTAAACAATTGGAAAACATTTTGCATACATAATAGATATTGGCACAACCATACCCAAAAAATGTTCATTTTATGATTCTCTCCTATTAAGTAGAGGTGCACAAAATAACCGGTTCCGGACCCGACCAGGAACCGGTTCCTACCCATACCCTGCCAGAGTATAGGACCGCCCGAGTATAGGACCAGGTATAGGATTTCTCCTCGGAGACGTACCCGGAACCGGAACCAACCCGGAACCGGTGGAAAAAACCCGGAGGAACCGGTCAAAACCCGACCCGGAACCGGTCAAATACCCGACTATACCCGGAACCGGTTTATACCCGAACCTGGTTTGACTTTTGTTGACCATACCCGGTTCCGGTTCCTACTCGGTTCCAGGTTTTTTAAATACCCGATTTTGTGCACGTCTACTATCAAGTCATGAAATGTGGAAGAACAAAATAATAACACAAGCAAGATATCTAACTTTTTGTTTGGCAACAAAAGCCATCAAGAATCTGAACTCATCAATGCAATATAGCATTTTAGCACTCAATAATACTGAAACAAATTAGTTTTGTAAAGCAAGCACTACAAGTTATCATTAATTTTTACATAAGATACACACATGGTTCTCAAAAAGATGTTAATATGTATACTGTAATTGTCACATTATTAAGCACCAAACCAAAATGGCTATTCTTCTTCAGGCTCTTCCTCCTCTTGCAGAAGGTTTTCTCTGTTGTCGTGGGCCCAGAAACCGCGAACGTCTATAAGCATACTCGCAACGGTCCCGCCTTGTTTGCAGGATAACAAATCTGAAAGTGTGATCCTTAAAGGATCAGCTGGCTTCACCATATCCCAGATTTCATCCCTAACATCCTCTATGCAAAGTTCATAATTTCCACCCTCGATCCATTTCTGGTGCACGTCTCTGAATTGTATGCAAACAAAACATCACAATTGTAAGTCTTGCAAAAAGCAAACGCCTTCAAACAAGTGCAAAATTGATTTGCTTTATGCTTACAAAAACAAGAATTATCTTTTTGAGTAATAAGATAATCTTTTTGAACTCCAATGCGCACACTAGTTTTTAGCATTGAGTCATTGACTACACATAATAGTTATTTAAAAGATTAAAACAAGATTTTTTATTATGTATCTCGTAATCTGGAGGCTTGTGAACGTGACTCGTGCACAACAAGCAGGAAAAGTCGAGACTTTCTATTTGATATAGGAAGGGCATATCAGGCAACATTTAAACTTTAAATGCTCCCCTTCTTAACTTCCAATTAAATTCTAGACAGATAAACATTTACCTGAAAAGTGTGTGAATATCAGCTGTTGTAAGGAATCCCCTTCCATGAAGATCCAGACATCTGAATAAATAAGTTATACCCTCAGGAGTATCTTTATTCTCTAGGGCTAGAACAAAGTCAAGAAAACTCTCAAAATCCATCTCCCGGGCATTCCCACTCCCAATTTTACCACGTCGCACATGCTCATCAAAAGCTGTTAACATTAAAATAAAATATATATTATTTAAGTGAAAAAGATATTTCCTTCCAAATAAATGTGAAAGATGTTAACAGTTTACTTACCCCTCTCGATAAAGATATCTGTGAGTGTACCATCTGCATATTCTCTAAGTTCCTGCTTGCTAAGTGAACCACTTGAGTCTTTATCGAGTGCAAGGAACATATCTGCACATGAATATGAATAGCCAAGGTCAAAGTCTACAGCTTAGTTTTCACTCATTATTAATGCAACTTAAGTTAAAAAAAATAGTTGTCATATAAGAATTAAATATTAAAAAAATAGGCTCACCACATATACGCTGTGCAGATGTCAGTGAAAACCAGTTTTCAGCCTGTTCAGTATCAGTAACTTCTTCCTCGCTTTCCTATTATTATGATTAATGATGCAAAAGCCCAAGCAGTAAGGAAAACCATAAACTAAATCATTGGAGAAATGACGATTTAATGTAGAAAGTAGAAACTAGAAAATGCCAACAGAGGCGTACAACTGGCATATTACCTGGTGCAGTTCCATAAGTTCTTGAAGACAGTTACTAAGCAGCACTTTCTTTATGCATGCCTTTCCTGCAAAATAATTTATTAATAAGAAAAATAGAAACCCCTAGATAGACAGCATTCTTCAATTTGAAGATATCTAAAGGCTTCCAAATGAGAATTCCACAGAAAGCCAAAAAAGAAGCTGAAAACAGCTGGTATTCATGATTGTTGGAAACGAAGAACACTGAATTTAAGGGAACGAAATAAGATTAAAACAAACCTCGTCTATTGGGATCACAAAAGAAGAAGAACTTGCGTGCAGCTATCTTGCAATACATTGTAACAAAAGGTCCAGGCATATCACGTAGTTGAGCCAAATTAGGAATTAGACCACGAATATAAGCTTCCATTTCCTATAACATCAGATTACAGAAAGTAAATAATGATAATAATAATAACAAAAATAATAAAACAAAAAGTTTGATCTGAACAAATCAAATCAATTTGTACAAACTGAAGATTAAGATAACGAGATACATACATTAGGGTGAAGGAAACCATCAGAATCCTCATCAAGCTCACTCATATCAATTCTGGCCTGAGTAAGTGAAACCTGAACCAAAAAAAACAAAATATTTGGGTTTGTAAAACTAAAGAAACCCCTAGCTAATAAAGATCTATATAATAAAATATTAATATAAATGCCATGCGAAGAAAATGCTAAAATATCAAAAGAATAGAGTAGATTAAAACTCACCGTGCGCATTACATAGAGATAGAAAGGCAAAATAGCAATTCTTCCTGATTCATCCTTTTCAAATTTCATAAAATTTGAAGGGCTAAAAAAACGCCTGCATTTTGGGCCAATTTGCTCGGTACAAACAGAGGCAATGTGACAAAAGTCTTCATAGTTCATCTATAGATGGTTAATAGAAAGAAAGATATCAGCATCACCATTGGATGATGAAACGATATTATAAAGAAATTAAATCAATCAAGTAAATCTGAACTGTATTAGCCAGGATCATTACAAAAAATAGTATGATCAATGTACATAAAAGTAGGCCCAAGTGCAAAACTAAATATAATGTGACACAAAAAATGCACACTAATCATTCATTATTTGCATGAAAAGTGATATTAGATCCAAAAACACAAAAGAGGAAGACTCTATATGTGACATTTTGATGAGGTGGATACTTTCTCTGCACCGGTGGCATCATCAATAACACAATTTTCTCTCAAGCAAACCCACATAGCATCCAGATCATCAGCGTTCAGTAAAAGATCAGATTGCTTCTGCATCAACATACCACAACTTTAAGTACTTATCTCTAAAACACTACAATGATAGCAGAGCTAATCAGGTAGCTTTGATTTGTAAATGGGTATAGACTACAAGTTTGAAAAGAGGAGGACAAACAAACAAACAAACAAACAAATGTACCCGGTGAAATCCCATTCATTTAGTAGGGTCTAGGGAGATGAGAGCAAAAGCAAAAATACTAATAATAGTAGTAAAATACCAATAACAAAAGGTAGTGATAATAACTAGAAATAATGTGATTAGGGTACATAACAAAAGTTTGCTAATTGAAGAAAAGCTGGGAATTTGAACTTACGAAGTTGTAGTGTTACACCAAATTTGGGATAATTAGGTTATGTAAGTTAAGTTTCATTTCACGTAACTAATGTGTTCCTTGGATAAAAATAATTGTATTTTTATACTAAATCAACTAATGTGTTCCTTGGATAAAAATAGTTGCATTATTATACTAAATCAAGTGTTTCTGGTCATATGTATCTCATAATCCAGAGGCATGTGAACGTGACTCATGTACACAAGCAGGAAAATTCAAGACTTTTGTCTTGGTATAGGAAGGCCATTTTAGGCAACACTTCAACTTTAAATGCTCCCCTTCTTTACTTCCAACAAGATATGATTGTTTTAAAAAATTTGTCTGTTTAATAGGTTGAGATTGAAGGTTTAATAATAACTGTATTTATAAATGCATAAAAGAAAAACACTTTATGGGTGACTTTCATATCCATTAGTTCACTTCAAACCCCTCCAACCAAATACACCCTATTTGAACAGGAAAAAAACATAACTTGACAGTAACACACAATGAATTGCAGAAAAGTAGAAATATGCACCTTCAGAAAACGATATTTTGCCAACCTTTGGACTCTGTGGCTGATAGAACCATCCTCAGGTTTCTGATAAGACAAAAATACATAGGATGGTTAGAAACTACAAGTGAATTATATTCTAGTTGGTAAATAGTGAATTATCTGTGTTAAACTATGTCAAGTCAAATGTCTATATTCTGTGGACGGATGAAGTACTAAAATAAGTCATATTGTGAAGTCAATAATTTCTATAACTGAATACAATAAAATTACATATTCAATAAAAACAATACAGTAATTATCAAAACCTTCTTATAGAAACTTGGGATTGTGCCAGCTTCGGCACTCTTTTGTTGCTTTTCTTTAAAAATATCAAGCAAGATTCTTTTTGTTTCTAGCTCTGCAAAACAAGGTATGAACATACAAGTTACATAGCTACGAAAGAAATATCCACAATATAATCATGACATTTTAAGACCATTTTTGAGAGCATTATAAAACTCTAACTTGAAAATGCTAATCTGCAGACCAAATGGCTTGCAGTAGATTCAACTACAATTGTCAATGGGAAGCTGTAACAAAAGAGCATGACGTTTGTAAACCGTTTAAAAAGATACAAGAGGAAGGTAGAACTTATCATAGTTATCAAATGCGCTAGGCGCATAGGCCTCGCCTAGGGCCTAGGCGCAAAAAAACGAGGGCCTGAAGAAAAGAAGCGCACTTGAATAAAAAATTTAAAATATATAATGAATATGAAAAATAATAGTATTCTTCAAATAAAATAAACAAAAACTATTATATAACATTTAATATAATCTAATTAGTACCAAAAGTTCTAATATATTCAAGATTCAAATGTACTTCTAGAACTTGAATAACAAAATGTATCAATATAATGCCTTTGACATCTCCTAGATCTAAGTTTTAATAGCACTCCTTGAGTTTCTTTTGCTCGGCTTTTATCTTCTCATGTTTTTGGCATAGACAATGCTGAAGCGCTCGCCTAGAAACTAAAAGCGCATTTATTGAGCCTCGCCTGAAAAATGGGCCTAGGCGCAAGAAGCGAGGGCTTTTAATAACTTATATAAAGTAGTAGGAAGGCCTTAAAATTATTATGAAACCATATAGAAGATTTGGATAGCCTCCGTAAAAGAAAGCTTAATATGATCCAAGAAGTGTTACAAAATTCCTACTGTTTGTACTTCCTTGTATTTACCTTTAAATCTTTATCTAATTGTATATTCATGTACTTACAAACTAAAACCCAAACCAAGACTCGGTTTTGACCAAATTTTAGCACCGGCTCAAGCTCACAAATGATAAAAGTTGAATAAAACTGAAAACAGAAACTTCAACTCATTTGTACAGTTGGATTTCGACTATATCTCACAAATGTATAATGCAAAATGTACAACATTTAACAGAGAACTATTGTCCTAAAAAAAACTAAGAATGTTCTCCTTTTACAACCTAAAACCTTTTAGTTTTCATCAACCGTTTCTCAACCTCTCGTAAACACACTTGAGTCTTACAAGATGTGTATTAAGTCTTAGAAACTCTTCTTTTAACAATTCCAAAATTCAAAAATTTAATAATTACTTTCTAAAAAAAGGATCAACCCCTAGTCATGAGGATAACACAAGCAAATTTCACCAAAATATCTAAACATGCTTTATCAAACTGCCCTGACATTAAATGCTGAACATTCACATTTCACTCACTAGTTCAAACTTTTCCTCTAACTAGACTCAAGCTTGCAAAAATCCATTATTACAAAAAAAAATTAATAATAATAATAATAAAGTCTAGCCAATCTTAAGATGAAAATGACCTCAAGTTTACATTTTTCCTCCAATCTGAGACCTAGATATTACTAAGAACCACATTAATCATTAAACTCATCAGTCTTAAACCTAAAACATTCATCAATTCATATAATTATTTACTCAGTGCAAAACACAGAAACCCTAATTACAAAACACACACCACAATTTGAAAAAAAAAACAAGTTGAATTTGTAATAATAATAATAATAATAATAATAATAATAATAATAATAATAATAATAATAATAATACCCATAAGAGCTTCTGAGCCAAGACCGGCACCGGATCCGATGAAGCGGCGAAGATTACGGACCCACAGCATTGAAGACGCCAGCGGAATCTTCCGAGATGATGCATCGTGGCCTTCACCGTCACTCGAACCACTATACATTGATGTATACAGGGAGTAGAGTTAGAGTATACTTGAAGATTTGATTTGAAACCCTAGAAAAGAAAATGAATGACTGGAGTCCAAAGCCTAAAACCACTCCCTATATGTATTGTATTAACCGGAGATATAGTGTTTTTTTTTTTTTTTTTTTTTAATTACACGCTTTGACGACGTAAACTCGGGAGAAAATAACCAATGCTGAAACGTTAACACCCTCATGTTAAAAGGATAAAGACGTTCTTTTAGATTAACGAAAGTAACACAAGGCTTTAAATACCTCATTGAAGCTCTAAACATCATGTTAACAAACAACTCGTTAAGATTCTTACACGTTTTACATCAACATTTTCTAACAAACGAAACCCTCACCTAATAATGTATTCAAAGAAACGTAGTTGAGTAAAAAAAAACTTATTTGTAATATACCTTTGTAGCAGTAGAACACTAATCCCCGTCACTAACCAACTACAATTTCTCATCAATTTCCTAAATAACATATAATTATGACAAAATTGAGCAACTAAACATTAGTTTCCATTTATTCGGTATAAAGTAGCCGCATACGACAAACTACTCATTCAAATAAAGTAATTTAGTATTTGATTTACGGCTTGGTAAAAAGTCGGGACTTTGTACAAAGCTGTAAATAGCCACCACCATCGTCATCGCAAACAAACTCACGGCGGTTGACCGGTAGTCAAGTCGTTAAAAAAACCATCGGAACTGTGTTGCATGCAGAACGATCGGAACAGTGGAGTCGAAAAGTGCAAAAACTTTTGTCGGATAAGACAAAGGTAAAAAAAAAGGATATCAACAAACATGTTGCAAAAATGACCATGTAAAAACACTGCATAACCTACTTGTATATCTTGCAAGTTATATTGGATAATTGATGAATAGTGTTTAATATGAGTGTATGAAATGTTGGTTTTAATATATAATAATTTTAATATCAAATATAGTTATTGCTCGCAAACACTTAAAATCGTGTAATTGGTTACAAGCTTACAGATACCATGATTATGTTTAACCAATTAATAAAAACGTATCGAACGGGTTAACATGGAGTAATCGTGTTGTGAAATGGGGCATAATGGGCTAGCAGATCGATATGTTTACCTAAACAGCTTAGTGACGTGATCTATTTGATCAAACGTGCCTACTCAAGTACTGCTTGTTTAAGGTTACATATAAATATAAGTTATAATAACCCAAAGCCTAATTGAAATTTGTTTCATGTTTATAAAATAGATGTATATTTATTTTTAGGAAAATTGGTTTTAAATAATCCAAACTATTGCCTATTGGTAAATATCCATCCCAACTTTACACTTGCATGCTGGCAGTACTACTACATATGCATTTGTTTTAAACGAGCCGCGACTAACGGATGTTAACTCCGTTAGTCTTTTGCTAACGTGGCCATCCGAGCTGTCAAAAATTAGATTATGTGGACGTCTACGTGGCCGGCTAACTGTGTATAACGTATATGTGTAACATTACGTGGCGTCTCTCACTTTATACAATCTGTAAATCAATACAAATCCCTAACTCAATATAAATCCCTAACTCAATACAATCCCTAATTCTATCTCAACAACCCTAATACTCTGTAGACGAAGAACGAACCCTAATTGCTTGACGATTGAACATCATTAGGGCCAGACGATTGAAACAATGGGTGATAATATTAATATCGACTTCAAGACTGGTGGGAAATTTGATGCCAATCCTCCTAAATTAAGGTATGTTGGGGGGGGGGGGGGAACAACATTATTAGGGTTAGAGGTTGATAAGCTTTCGTATTTTGAGATACTAGGTTATGCAATGGATTATGGTTCATATGAAAAGAAGGAGCATTTGTTCTTATATTGCTTAATACCTAGTGATGGTCGGGTAAAACATTTAAATAGTGATGGAGTAGTAAACGAGATGGCATCTCTGCTTGGAGCTGATGAAAGGTTAGTTATATACGTTCAAACCGAAAAACTATTCCTTACCTACATTTGGTTATTTGCATCCCTACCTACAGCAGCTAGTAAAATACGTCCTAGAAAGGTTTTAAGGAAACACCTATCTAGGCATAACACCTTCCTACAACCTGCTAGGAATCCCTTCTTCAAACCATCAAAACACACAAACAACCTGAAAATAAACCCTAATGACCAAGATGAACTTAATAAACTCTAATGAAAATGAGATTGTACCTGAAAAAAGTCTCCAATGATGAAGATGAATCTGAATCCTCCCTAAGGAACCCTGGTGGGGCAGTTAGGAGTTCAAATGTTGAACTTGGGTTTGTATTCTTTAAAGCTGCTATATGTGATCCAAGTTTACTATAATGGTCCCTCATTGACGCATGAAGCTTCTTATAAGCACTCCTTTTAGCATTATAAGCCATCCATTTATTAATGATCACTTTATACTTTTCTCTAACAGCTATTTGAATGTCTGCAGCAGGCCAATTAGGTTTTGCCTTGAACATAGGCATAAACTCATTAGCAATGAAGGTAGATGTCAATTGCCTATTCCTTATCATGTTTCTTTGGCAGTTGTGCTTGCCTTTTACTCCTTTAACAATATAGCAACTTTTGCCCTTATGAAATGAACAATACAAATTAAAAGGACACCCTGCCACACACTTGATACGTAATCTCCCACCTCTATTCTTGTTACTGTCACTAATGGCTAAATTTCTACCATTTGTCACAGCATATTTCCTAACAGCATCTTTAAAAGCATCCCTAGTAGGGAACCTGATGTGCGTGCGCTTGCGTCTTAAAATATGATGGGTTGGATATCTAGCTTTTGCACAAGATCGTGTTTTAAATTTATAAAAGTGATTTCTACAAAGACTAAACACACACAAAATAGGCCAGTTTACCTATCGTATATGTAGAATAGTATTGGTAAGAACCAAGTATCGATCCGTGGACACAAATGTTTCTAATAATAAATCGTTGTTTTACTTTAATCGGAGGTTTTAATCTTTTTTGGGGTAAACTTTTCGAACTTTTTATAAAATATAAATACTTATATATAATATATAGGTGACCAAGACGAGAGATTCTAAACGAGTTGTTCAATTATGCGAAGGTTACCATCTAAGATCAAGAATCTACTCCATTTTAGCATTGATAATTAATATTCAAACATGTGATAAACTTGCCATAACAATATATGATAGATAGCTTCTTAAACCGTAAGTGAGCATCTTTAGCACTAAGAAGATAACATGCGCATTTTAAAGTCCACCATTTCCTAATGTCATGTCATCTCAATGATGTCAATTTAAGTTGGCAAGTAGTTTCGTAAAGTAGAAAGATTAGGATTGACTTCGATTTCTCAAATACCAATTCTAACAACTTCGGGTGGTTGTTCATCACACAACCTCCCCTTGGTTGATTTAAGTAGGTTATAATTACACATTCCGTTAATATATGGTTTCTTTAACTAATTTGATATCCTAAGAAAAGCCATTTTCGGATTACCAAGGTTTAGAAAAATACACCATAACTTATATCTCATCATTTCTAAGTACAATATAAGGATCCATGTTTCGATAATGTATCAAAGTATTTCTATCTTTCAAGAACATGAATCGATCATGAACGATTGCCAATGAAATTGACAACCACCAACTTTGAATTAGTAATTTAAGATGGTGAAACATTTCTCATCAAAAGATAATTGTAACATAACCATGTACTTTACTAGACTACATCACATGTCTTGATTAATTATCAAGTAAAACAAAGCTTCTTCATAGATTTTAGATGGTAAAAGGAGTTTAGCTCATAAAGAGCATAGTGATAAACATTAAGATGATTGGAAATAACAAATACAAGATTAAACTTGGAACAATCTAACCAAATGTAGATGAATCTTTCTTCTTAATGATGGTAATGATGGTTGATGATGATGATTAGTGGTTATGACCTCCAAACCTTCAAACTCTTCACTAGATCTTCAAAGTGAGTGTTAGTGTGTGTTTTTATAAGTGAAAACCGGAGAGAATTCTTTTCAAGACACCCCAAATGAGTGCAACATGAGCCACTATTTATAGGCAATCTGGATGGTGAGGCACGGCCCCGTGCTTGGTGAGGCGAGCACGCCCCCGTGCATTTTTATGACATGTGCCAGATTTGTTTTGTCTTTTGTGTGAGGTGGCAACGGCCCCGTGGTTGGTAGGCACGCCCCCGTGGTTTTTAATGACATGTGCTCAATTCTTCTTTGTCTTTTCTGCATTCTCGTCCACGGCCTCGTGCATGTTGGGCACGGCTCCGTGCTTCTGCTTCCAGATTTTTGTCTTTTCTTGTGTCAGAAGCATGGGGGCGTGTTTCTTGAGGCATGGGGGCGTGTTTCTTTGTTTTCTTGTGTTTTCTTCTGTTTTCTACGTCTTTTTGCTTGTTTTTTCGTTTGGGGTTTGGTTTCACCTGAAATTATGTTTTATTATGATAAGTAGCCTTTTATTCAATGTTATTAGATAAAAATTGCAGTTTTTAGAGATTATTTGATGCCGAAAAGACGTATATTTCTATGTACATCAAACATCCCCACACTTGAACATTGCTTGTCCTCAAGCAATCTTTTTATAAACATCCTCTAAAAACAGCAAATTTAGATTATAGCTATCCTTTAAGTGAGCTCCAAGAAGACGAAACAAAATAACCAATCTTTATGTTAGTCATAAAAGAGAGAGAACTTTTGTTTTTATGAGCTTCCGTTTATGCAAAACGTCACGTTCTCACAATGTTTACTCACACTCAGTTTTATATCTGATCATACATGTGATGTATGTATGTGAACACTCTTAGCCAAAATGCAACCTGTGATAAATAAGCTTGTAACAAGTTCAAATCTCCACCTTTTGAAGGGTTGCATAGATCAGAAGGTAAAAAGGGGTTTCGGTTTAGTGTGAGTAGGAATTGGTATTTTGTGGCGGTTCAAGGGTTAATGGTAAATACAACTTCCACTGTTTGTTGGGAGTCTTGAGATGTCTTAAATGGTTAGCTCCTTTTTTCTAGAAATATATATATATATATATATACCTAATGACTCTTTTAAGGTCAGATCGTCAAGACCAGTTTTATCGAGGATGTGGATTAGTTCTTCCTCAATCCTGTTCTGAATATAACTTCCAACTCTAATGGATCGTTCGGCTTTGAGCCTAATAGCCCCCATCCTCATTAGTTCGGTATATTCATGCTGAGACTGAGTTTGACTTTTTCTACATCTTCCTTCATGGGACTAGTTTCCGCAACCTAAGCATCGTTCATATCTTTTCGCTCTTCTCTTCATTGCGTTTTTGGAAATTCCACATAATGGTGGCCTTTGTTCGTCTTGGCGCCACTTTTACCTCACCTCATTGCTAAAGAGAAAGATTCTCTCCCTAAGTTCTGGAGGCAACCTAGGTTTTGTGAAGTGTATGCAGCAAAGGAAATTGAAATCGAAAGAATGCATTTCCAGTTCTTTAGGGTCTGCCGGTAAAAGACCAGTGTTGTATTTTACCGGTGAAAATGGATAAAGTGATCGGGTTTTTGGGTTTTGTAATGGGTTTGATGGAATTGTGTATGTATTACATTCTTCTTTATACAACTCCTCGTGCGGTCTTAAAATGAATAATTGCGACAAGTTCTAAATCACACGAAACATATGACTCACTCAAAGCTTTCGAAAAAAATATTTATATGGCATGAGGTTTATCTCACAGTAATGGAGGAATTGGGTATTAACGCCATATTTTGCATAAACTTATTCTCAATATTCCAAAACTTCTTCGTACTTTTTCACTTTTATGTAATGATTGGTTATTTGCAAAAAAATTTCTTGGTTTTTCTTTTTAGGTTTAGAATAATCTTTGTCTGCTGCAAAAATATTTGTTTTAGAGAATTTTTATAATTAGTTGGACAAACAATTGGTCAAGTAATTCCCCTCCCCACACTTGAATCTCACATTGTCCTCAATGTGACAAGATTCATGCAAATATAAAAATTCTAATTGAGTAAAAATGGAGAGTTAGTTCCCTACGGGTTAACGAAATTTCGACAGAGCGTCCCCTGTTTTTCGTCTGTTTTCCTGTTTTTGTACCTGTATAATATAAAACTGCAAACATCCACAAACAACCAAGCATAAAATGCTGAAAATTGGGTATGGAATCATCCATCCCTTTGCCCTATCGGGCTAAATTAGTACCTAATATAGTGTCTTTGGCACCCACGGCCATAAAAGTATCCAAACCAACATAAACAAACAAGTACGATGAAAAGTAAATTGTTCAAAACACACATAATAAGTTCATGAAATACTACCAACCCGTGCCCGTGCCCATGCCCAACCTACCTGTGCCGCCAATCATCAGTTGCCCGTGTCCGGGTCAAACGGTCCCCACTGCCTATCCATGCGATAGCCCAATCGTTCAATCTCTCGCCTAGTTGCTTCATACTCGGCTGCTCGCTGTGCATCGGAGGCAGCCATTTGCTCGTTGATCCTGTTAAATGAGGCGGTAGTGTTAGTTGAGAATTGATCGATAAGTCCATATATACCCTCCAAAGAGTATCGGCTATCATGTGGTGAACTGGGGCCGGCCCCTGATGAAGATGGGCCTCATCTCTGACCGTAAGTTCGGCGGCGTTGTTGTCTGGGCGGCGATTGTCGTCTCTCATGCACATCCTGTATCATCATCTCTGACGGGTCTTCTAGGTCCCAAACTTGGTTGTTCTTATCACAAAATCTCCACACACCCGGGCTGATTTGCTGAACCATCTGCATGCTCTCACAGTAATCAAGGTTGAGAGCTATCGAGTTTGGGCTTGGAGTTCCTTCTATGTCTGCACCATAGGCCCTGTAGAGGTTGTAGATCCAGGGGCCACCAAAGATCGGGGAATTTCCTCGGGCGGTGGCATTTGTCATGAATAGCTTGCAAAATAGCATAGTGATATTGCATGGTATTTCATTTTTCATGCAGTACAATGCCCAAAGATCCCTTAGGTTGACAACCCCTTCGCTCTGTCCTCGAGCTGTGACGGTATGACTCAGCAAACAGTGTATGTACCTCATGAGCGGGTCACGCTGTGCTGTGCCTTTTGAAACGCTCGGTCTATACCTTGTTCCATAACTCAACTGTTCCCAAGCTTCTTCCCTAATGGCACCTGCTTCACCTTCATCATCATCACCCTCATCTGTAAAGGTTGTTTTAGCCTCGAACTAGATATCTGTGTCAGTTTCTTCGGCCGTGTAAATACCCAAATCAATTCCCAGTTGAGTGACAGAAGTTGTATGCCAAACACCCCCACATCGAAACTCGATTGCCTTGGTATCCCACATGTCAAACCTTTTCTTTTTCATGTTGAATGAGGCTAGGAATTCCTTTGTAAGTTCTGTTACTGAATCCCCCGTTTGGCTAAAAACCCGTCTCCAAGGTCCCGTCACAATGTTTTGTTAGCGGTCCCATTGGTTAACTTGTCTGAGGGTTTCTTCGCATGCATGGATGTGAGCTTAAGGATATCTGTTAATCTTTCGTTTGCCAATCGGTCCTTAGTCTTGCGGTTTCTGAAGACTAGGAATGCATGAAACTCTTCCCCATACTCGGCCATCTGCAATTTATACTTAAATTAGTCAAAAATCGTGAAAGATTTTCAATTTGCTGAAACAGAGAGCAAAGCACGGCGGCGTGCTTTCAGAAGCACGGCCCCGTGCTGTTACTTTTGGTTTAGTTCCTTTGATATTTAACTTTTTGGTTGACCACGACTCGTGTTGTTTTGGGCACGACTCGTGTTTTTTTTATATTGATTTCTAACTTACTCAGACTCGAACCCTCGTTTCTAACCGGTTATATCAATTGGGTTTAATGGTGTGTCGGTTATTTATGCTAATACCCAAAACCCGAATTGTTTCTTTCAGTTAAACCCTAACCATCAAACTTTCAACAATCTATTCATCATAATCAAGCATAATAACCCATATCCTTTTCGGGTTTTGACCTGATTTGGTCGATTTGAACAATTTTAGGGTTAATCTAAACCTAGAATTACGAATTTGAATAATGAAATTGTTAAATTAACATACCTTAGGTTTAGAATCAAAGATTAGATGAAGAAATTAGCAAAATAATTGAAGGTCGGCGGTTTCTTGGTTCAGAACACAGTGAAAAATAGGGTTGGTGGTTGGAGAAAGTTATTTTGTCAAGTTAAAACTCGTCACTGCCCTGACACCAAAAACACGGCCCCATGCTTTTAGAAGCACGGTACCGTGCTGCTTAGTGCAGACAGTATTGTTTTGTTTATTTTGTTTGTTGAGCTTGGTTTGTTTTTACTGGGTTTTTATTTTCTGGTTATTTTAACATGGTAATTAAAAATCCTGGATTTCATTAAAACATAAAGTTCGTCAAGCTTCAACGGCCACCACCCCCGAACAAGTCCTGGATGTGTGGTGGTGCTCGTTTGGCTTCCAAAAGTTCGTCAAGCTTTTTGTTGAGCATGACGAGTTCTCGGTTGAGAAAGTTAAGTTTGGAAGTCACATCTTTGTGGTGGCCATCCACAACATGGAAGTTCTCGAACCTAAGCAGGTCGACTTTGTTAATCAACTCGACCACTCGAGCCTCGGTTTGCATATTGCTCTCAACTTGATCTCTTACGATGCATTGGAGTCTCATGATTAGCTCCTCAAGGAAGGAGGATTCATGTTGTTTCCCCTTTTTCACTGGCTTTCATTCAACCCGTTTTCCTTCCATTTGGGTAATTTGTGTTTGGTGTGAATGGAATAGTGAATTTATGCATGCATTATATAGAGACTGGAAAGTTGAACACGACACCGTGCTTTAAGAAACACGGACCCGTGCTGCTAGAAGAATAAATGTTTCTGAGTCAGAGAATTGTACGGAGTCAGCGCGTATCATGCTGAAGATTCTGGGGTGACCACGGCCTCGTGCTTAGGAAAGCACGGCCCGTGCTTTTTGTCACAGTGAATTTCCTTTTAATTTTTCAACACGATTCAAGATCCGAAATTTTTTAAAATGACGTTTATTGTAATAATTTGGAAGATTGGTCATCTAAAAATTACTTTTCATTAAAATAAGGGTCCTAGAACAATTACGGGATAAGCCCGGTTTTCCTAAGAAAAAGAAAATAATCGGGTTAAGCTTGAAGTCCTAACACATTGTGCTTAATGCACTTGTTTACACATAAAAGCATAAAATTAAGTTTCCTAGAGTTCCCCGAAAGGCTCTCCTCCTCCGAATGGTCCTGGTGGTGGAAAATACGTGAAACCGAGAACTTGAAAACGAAGTTGTTCGTTGATGTCTCGGAGTTCCATTTTCATGTTTTCCACTGATTCGGTGAGTTGCACAAGACGCATCTCAGCAAGGAGATTCATTTCGGTGAGTTCTTTCACGAGTTCTTGAAGTTTCAAGAGAAGCTCGGTTTTGGAAACATGACGGGCATCGTTTCTCGGATGTCGGGAAACGGGAATTGCTTCATTCATCTCAGTTGGCATGCTGAATTTTCAGAGGGTTTTTGGTTTTGGTTTTGGTTTGTGCAAGAAATGTAATGACACAAGGTGCCTTTTATAACCAAACAGGATACCGAGCACGGCACCGTGCTTTTGGAAGCACGCCCCAGTGTTTTTACTCTGACAATTCTGTTACAAACCAGTCTGACTGAGAATTTTGCAGCGTAGATGTCGGCCCGCATTTTTAGGCACAGGGCCGTGCGTCTGAGAGCACGCCCCCGTGGTTTTTCAAAATTTTTTTAGATGATATTTATTTACAAGGCCTAGTTTTGTGAAGGTCTTGGCCAGACTTTGTTTCCTTAATCTCTTATTTAAAAAGTTTGGAGGGTTAATACCTCCAAAACTTTTTTAAGTGGACCGTCGATGTATGGTTTTAATCGATGTCCATTTACTTTGAATTTCTGGCTGTTTGAATTTGAAATTTCGATGGTTCCATAGTCAAAAACTGTTTCAACTACATATGGACCTGTCCATCGGGATTTCAGTTTTCCTGGGAAAAGACGTAAACGAGCGTTGTATAACAGTACACGATTGCCAACTTGAAATTTTTTGTTTCCTTTTAAATGAGCGTCGTGTATGCGTTTAGTCTTTTCCTTGTAGGATTAGGAATTTTCATAGGCCAATGTTCTCAGTTCCTCGAGCTCACAAATTTGATCTTCTCGGTTTACTCCGGCGGACGTTAGATCAAAATTCACTGCTCTGAGTGCCTAGTAGGCTTAGTGTTTTAACTCTACTGGTAGATGACATGCCTTCCCGTAAACGAGCTTGAAGGGTGTCGTTCATATGGGAGTTTTGTAGGCCGTCCTAAGGGCCCACAATGCGTCATCTAACTTTTCTGCCCAATTTTTGCGATTCATCCCCACACTTCTTTCCAAAATTCTCTTAATTCCTCGATTTGAGACCTCTATCTGCCCACTGGTCTGAGGGTGATATGGTGTTGCTAGTCGGTGGTGAACCCCATACCGTGTTAAGACCTTGTTCATCAGGGTGTTACAGAAGCGAGTACCTCTGTCGTTGATGAGGGCTTTCAGAGTACCGAATCTTGAGAATAACTTTTTCAGATATCGTACAACTACTCGAGCATCGTTGGTGGGAAGAGCTTGTGCTTCTACCCATTTAGATACGTAGTCGACTGCTACAAGGATGTATTTATTTCCGAATGAGTTAGGAAATGGCCCCATGAAATCTATCCCTCATACATCAAAGATTTCACAAATTTGAATGCCTTTTTGAGCCATCTCATTTTTTGATGAGATGTTCCCGGCTCTTTGACAAGCATCGCATGCTTGGATCAAAGTATGTGTATCTTTGTATATAGTGGGCCAGAAAAATCCTGCATCAAACACGTTCCTGACCGTGGTGGCAGTACCGTGGTGTCCGCCTGTTGGTCCTTCATGGCAATGTTTGAGAATGTCTAAGGCCTCCTTGCCTGCTACGCACCTACGAATGACTTGATCCGCACCTATCCTAAACACGTATGGATCTTCCCAGAAGTAAAACTTAAGATCGGAGAAGAATTTCTTCCGCTGTTGATGGGTAAGTCCTTTTCTGAGGATCCTACAAGCTAAGTAATTTGCGAAGTCGGCATACCAAGGACTTTCGGCCTTTTCTTCTATGACTCCTTGAATGTGCATGAGAACCTCATGTGGGAAATTATCGTTGATAATTTTTTCTTGAAGTTCTTCGGGAGTTGGACGTTCTAAACGTGAAAGATGGTATGCGGCTACATTTTATGCTCCCTTCTTGCCTTTTAACCTCGATATCAAATTCTTGGAGTAGTAGGATCCATCGGATGAGTCTGGGTTTGTCATCTTGTTTGTTGAATAGGTACCGTATTGCAGCATGAGCGGTGGAAACTATAGTTTTGGAAAGAACTAGGTATAATCTAAATTTTTCAAAGGCAAATACTACTGCTAGTAACTCTTTTTCAGTTGTGGTGTAATTCTCCTGTGCATCATTAAGATTTTTACTTGCATAGTAAATTGGGTGAAAATGTTTTTCTTTGCGTTGTCCGAGTACGGCTCCAACTGCAAAGTGACTTGCATCGCACATGATTTCGAATGGAAGGGTCTAGTCGGGTGTGGTCATGATTGGTGCGTTGATGAGTTTGTCTTTTAGTGTATTGAATGTCTCAACACACTCCTCAGAGAAGACGAATGGTGCGTCTTTCTCTAGAAGTTTGGTCATAGGTCTTGAGATTTTTGAGAAGTCTTTTATGAAGCGGCGGTAGAAACCTGCGTGACCTAGAAAACTTCTAATGGCTTTGACTGAAGTTGGCGGTGGAAGTTTGGATATGGTTTCTATTTTGGCCCTATCAACTTCTAGTCCGTTTTGAGAAATCTTGTGACCTAGAACAATGCCTTCCTTCACCATAAAGTGGCATTTTTCCCAGTTGAGAACTAGATTTACTTCTTCACACCTAGCTAGCATTTTGTCTAGGTTCTTCAGACAATGATCGAATGAGTCTCCAAAGACTGAGAATTCGTCCATGAAGACTTCCATAGAGTTTTCGATCATTTCATGAAAGATGGCCACCATGCAACGTTGGAAGGTGGCAGGAGCATTACATAATCCAAATGGCATTCTTCGGTAAGCGAAGGTTCCGTATGGACATGCAAAAGTAGTTTTCTCCCGATCCTCAGGAGCAATGGGAATCTGAAAGTATCCGGAAAATCCATCAAGAAAACAGTAGAACTTTTTTCCAGATAATCGTTCGAGCATTTGATCTATGAAAGGAAGTGGAAAATGATCTTTTCTTGTGGCATCATTAAGCTTCCGGTAATCAATGCAAACTCGCTAGCCTGTGATTGTCCTCACTGGTATTAGTTCGTCCTTCTCGTTCATTAAGACCGTCATTCCTCCCTTCTTGGGTACTACTTGAACGGGACTAACCCAAGGTGAATCCGAGATCGGGTAGATTAATCCGACATCAAGCAGTTTGATTACTTCCTTCTTCACCACATCTTGCATGTTGGGATTGAGACGTCTCTGATGTTGGACCACGGGTTTGTATTCTTCCTCCATGAGAATTTTAGTACAAAAAGAAGGACTGATGCCCTTGATATCCATGATCTTCCATGCGATGGCTTTCTTATGGTTTTTGAGAACCTTAAGAAGTTCGTCTTTCTCTTATTTAGAAAGATTAGATGAAATAATTACTGGGAGTTGAGAATCTTTTTCTAGAAAGGCGTATTCGAGATGTTTAGGTAGTTCTTTTAACTCTAAGGCTGGTGGTTCTTCGATTGATGGTTTTGATTTTTCATTGTTTTTAATGATTTCGTATATCGTTTCTGATTCTTCGTAGTAGTTGTTAAGATTTTCGTTCTCTAAATGGGTTTGTTGAGTGTTTTGTCTAAAACTTGTGTTTCTAAGGGGGTATTAATGGAGGAATCTCGCATATAGCAACTTACGATGGAGTCTATGATGTCAACACAATATAACGTGTCATCGTGCTGTTGCGGACATTGCATAGATTTTCCTATGTCAAAAGTGATTGCCTTGTCATTGACCCTGAGAGTGTGTTTGCCGGTGCAGACATCAATGATAGCCTTTGCGGTGGCTAAAAAGGGTCTTCCTAAAATTAGAGGTACGCTTTTGTCTTCCTCCATGTCTAGAATCACAAAATCTACTGGGAAAAACAAACTTGGAAATTTTGACAAGCATGTTTTCAACAATGCCCCGAGGATATTTAACGGATCGGTCAGCTAACTGGAATGCTCATGCGGGTGGGCTTTGGTTCTCTTATCCCTAGTTTTGCAAAAACCGCATAAGGCATTAAATTAATACTAGCTTCTAGGTCAGCCAGGGCATTGCTAACAGATAAATTTCCTATGAGACAAGGGATAGTAAAGCTCCCTGGATCGGTCATCTTTGTCGGTAGCTTGCTTTGGAGGACAGCTGAACATTCTTCACTTAGGGTGACATGCGAGAGCTCCTCCAGCTTCCTTTTGTTTGTTAGCACTTCTTTGAGAAACATGGCATATTTTGGCATCTGAGCGATAGCTTCGACAAAAGGGATGTTAATATGGAGTTGCTTAAAGAGTTCTAGAAACTTCCCATACTGGGCTTCCAATCGCTCCTGCTTTAGTCTTCCAGGGTATGGAATAGGCAGAACATAGGTTCGGACTGGCTCCTTACGCTGTACTGTGCTTGTTGGGGTCAGCCTTTCCTGCGTTTCATCAGGAGACTTTTTCTCCATAACTGATTCTGAAGTTGGTGAGACAACAGTGGTTGTACCACTCCTGAGTGTAACAGCGTTAGCTGTTGCATTCGGGTTGGTGATTGTATTGCTTGGAAGAGTGCCAGGTGGTCTTTCGGATAATTGTCGGGAAATTTGTCCGATTTGGGTTTCTAGGTTCTGAAGTGATGCTTGTTGACTTTTGAGATCGGCTTCATGTTTTAATAATACTCCGCTGATATCAACAGCTCTTGAGTCAGCTTTCTTTTCTGCTTCATTCGTTTTGGTCATTAGTTGGATTAGTATTTCTTCGATCTTTGAGTAGCTTGGGTTTTGATGGCTACTAGAACTTTGATCTTGAAATTGAGGTTTAGGCTGGAAGCATTGATTCATTGGTCTTTTCTTGAATCCGGGTAAGGGCTGAGTGTTACCTCCGTCTTTCCAGCTGAAATTCGGGTGGTTTCTCCATCCTGGATTGTAGTTATTGCTGAAAGCGTTGTTCTGTCGAGCGATGAAATCGACCTCTTCCATGGCTATAATGACTTGTTTACAGTCACTTGTCTTATGATGTCCTCCACAAGTGTCACAGGCGGGTCTGGTTTTTGATAGTTCGGCTTGAAGTTGTTCGAATTTTTTAGAAAGAGCTTCAAGCTGTGCTGTGACAAGAGTGTTGGAGTCAACGTGGTGTATTCCTTTATGGGTAGGTGTAGATCTTGGTGGGTTGTAAGCAAAACTCTTCTTTGCGGCCTTTTCCAGGACTTCAAATGCTTCGTTAGGTGATTTGGATCCCAGGTCTCCACCAGCGATTTGGTCGATGGCCTGTTTGTTTTGACTGGATTGTGTGTCAAAGAAAGTTTGAACTTGTAACCATACGCTCAGTCCATGATGTGGACATCTTCTTAGAAGACTTTTGTATCTTTCCCATGCTGCGTGTAACGATTCGTCATCATCGGTCCGGAATCCGGTAATGCTGGCTCGGTATTTGGCAGTTTTATCGGGCGGAAAATATTTGAGGAGAAACTGTTCAACCATCTGGTCCCAAGTGGTAATGGAACCAGAAGAAAGAGATTCTATCCATTCTAGGGCTTGGCCCCTTAGAGAGAAAGGAAAGAGTTTGAGTTTGATTTGATCTTCTGAACAGTTTTGGATTTTAAAGGTTCCGCAGATTCGTAGAAATCGAGATATGTGAGAAAGAGGGTCTTCGTCAAGGAGACCATGAAATTGAACTGAATTTTCCACCATATGAATGGTGCTAGATTTGATTTCGAAATGTTCGGTAATTTCGGGTGGAGTCACTCCATTGCCGTAGCCTTCGAGAGATGGCTTGGCATACTGGCTCATGTTCGGCTCATTGTTCTGGGCCTTCATCATTTCTTCGGTTTGATTTTCTCCTGATGTGGTGGCGTCTACTGATTCGTCTTTGATTGCTTCTGCGGTTTCTGTAGTCCATTTACGTGCTTGTCGACGAAAGAGTCGTTCCGGTTCAGAAAGTGGAGAAAAAAGCTCACGCTCAAAAGTAGAGGACATACATGAGGCTAAATCAAAATAAAACTAAAGTAAAAGTTAGCTAAAGTTAGTCTAAATTAAGGGTTAGTCTAAGTTAAACTATAAGTTATGATAAGCTATTCTAAACTATCTAAGGTATAAGTTAATTAAGCTAAGGTAAGGTAAGGTAAATAAAGGTAAAAAGTAGGCTAGCCGTAAAATTATATATTTTAATAAAAAAAATTGAAGATAAAATAGAAGTTTAAAAATTTGTACAATTATAGACAATGATTAAATTAAAACTTGGATCGTTCTTAGAAACGTACCGTGTCCCCGGCAACGGCGCCAAAAACTTTGATGTGCGTGCGCTTGCGTCTTAAAATATGATGGGTTGGATATCTAGCTTTTGCACAAGATCGTGTTTTAAATTTATAAAAGTGATTTCTACAAAGACTAAACACACACAAAATAGGCCAGTTTACCTATCGTATATGTAGAATAGTATTGGTAAGAACCAAGTATCGATCCGTGGACACAAATGTTTCTAATAATAAATCGTTGTTTTACTTTAATCGGAGGTTTTAATCTTTTTTGGGGTAAACTTTTCGAACTTTTTATAAAATATAAATACTTATATATAATATATAGGTGACCAAGACGAGAGATTCTAAACGAGTTGTTCAATTATGCGAAGGTTACCATCTAAGATCAAGAATCTACTCCATTTTAGCATTGATAATTAATATTCAAACATGTGATAAACTTGCCATAACAATATATGATAGATAGCTTCTTAAACCGTAAGTGAGCATCTTTAGCACTAAGAAGATAACATGCGCATTTTAAAGTCCACCATTTCCTAATGTCATGTCATCTCAATGATGTCAATTTAAGTTGGCAAGTAGTTTCGTAAAGTAGAAAGATTAGGATTGACTTCGATTTCTCAAATACCAATTCTAACAACTTCGGGTGGTTGTTGTTCATCACACAACCTCCCCTTGGTTGATTTAAGTAGGTTATAATTACACATTCCGTTAACATATGGTTTCTTTAACTAATTTGATATCCTAAGAAAAGCCATTTTCGGATTACCAAGGTTTAGAAAAATACACCATAACTTATATCTCATCATTTCTAAGTACAATATAAGGATCCATGTTTCGATAATGTATCAAAGTATTTCTATCTTTCAAGAACATGAATCGATCATGAACGATTGCCAATGAAATTGACAACCACCAACTTTGAATTAGTAATTTAAGATGGTGAAACATTTCTCATCAAAAGATAATTGTAACATAACCATGTACTTTACTAGATTACATCACATGTCTTGATTAATTATCAAGTAAAACAAAGCTTCTTCATAGATTTTAGATGGTAAAAGGAGTTTAGCTCATAAAGAGCATAGTGATAAACATTAAGATGATTGGAAATAACAAATACAAGATTAAACTTGGAACAATCTAACCAAATGTAGATGAATCTTTTTTCTTAATGATGGTAATGATGGTTGATGATGATGATTAGTGGTGATGACCTCCAAACCTTCAAACTCTTCACTAGATCTTCAAAGTGAGTGTTAGTGTGTGTTTTTATAAGTGAAAACCGGAGAGAATTCTTTTCAAGGCACCCCAAATGAGTGCAACATGAGCCACTATTTATAGGCAATCTGGATGGTGAGGCACGGCCCCGTGCTTGATGAGCACGCCCCCGTGCATTTTTATGACATGTGCCAGATTTGTTTTGTCTTTTGTGTGAGGTGGCAACGGTCCCGTGGTTGGTAGGCACGCCCCCGTGGTTTTTAATGACATGTGCTCAATTCTTCTTTGTCTTTTCTGCATTCTCGTCCACGGCCCCGTGCATGTTGGGCACGACTTTGTGCTTCTGCTTCCAGATTTTGTCTTTTATTGTGTCAGAAGCATGGGGACGTGTTTCTTGAGGCATGGGGGCATGTTTCTTTGTTTTCTTCTGTTTTTCTACGTCTTTTTGCTTGTTTCTTTGTTTGGGGTTTGGTTTCACCTGAAATTATGTTTTATTATGATAAGTAGCCTTTTATGCTATGTTATTAGATAGAAATTGCAGTTTTTAGAGATTATTTGATGCCGAAAAGATGTATATTTCTATGTACATCAAAACCTTATACCAACAACCCACTTGAAATTTCCCCACTCAGTTTGGTGACCTACAACTGGAACATCTTGTTTGTACTTGTTCCCTCTGATGTTATCATCTTCACTCTCTCCAGGTGAGTTAACATCACCATCTGAATCCTCATAGCTGCTGTAAGTTTCTACATATGAGGGCCCTGCATCACCAGATTCTTTCAAACCTTCCTCAACCAATTTACCAGTTTCTTTCAAGCATTCCTCAAGCGCCTTATTTTGGGTTGCAACAACCTCTTCACGTACTTGTTTTCTTGCAACAATTGAATCTCTCAGCTCTTCATCATCAGATTCATCATCATCCAAATTGACATTGTAAGACTCATCATCAGAATCATCACAGTCTCCATCTAACTCATCTGAACTACTATCAACTGGTGGTGAAGTGTTTGTAACTGGTGGTAGTTCAATTGGTGGTGTAGTACTGATAATTTGTGGTAGTTGACTAGGTGGTGAAGCTGGAAATACCTGTTTTCTTGCTGTAAGCTTGCTGTACCTCACAGGACTCAATGTTAGATGAGAAATGGTTGGCTGGGATTGTGGTTTACTATGCATTGTTGGATGAGTTAGGGGCTAGTGGGCTACATAATGGGTTGGGCTTCAGTGTTAGTGGGTTGGGATTGAGTGTTAGTGGGCTGGGATTCAAGGCTACTGGGTTGTGGTTTGGGTTTCCTTAGTTTTTCGATTTGAACGTATATAACTAACCTTTCATCAGCTTCAAGCAGAGATGCCATCTCGTTTACTACTCCATCACTATTTAAATGTTTTACCCGACCATCACCAGGTATTAAGCAATATAAGAACAAATCCTCATTCTTTTCATATGAACCATAATCCATTGCATAACCTAGTATCTCAAAATACGAAAGCTTATCAACCTCTAACCCTAATGATGTTGTTTCCCCCCAACATACCTTAATTTAGGAGGATTGACATCAAATTTCCCACCAGTCTTGAAGTCGATATTGATATTATCACCCATTGTTTCAATCGTCTGGCCCTAATGATGTTCAATCGTCGAGCAATTAGGGTTCGTTCTTCGTCTACAGAGTATTAGGGTTGTTGAGATAGAATTAGGGATCGTATTGAGTTAGGGATTTATATTGAGTTAGGGATTTGTATTGATTTACAGATTGTATAAAGTGAGAGACGCCACGTAATGTTACACTTATACGTTATACACAGTCAGCCGGCCACGTAGACGTCCACGTAATCTAATTTTTGACAGCTCGGATGGCCACGTCAGCAAAAGACTAACGGAGTTAACATCCGTTGGTCGCGGCCCGTTTAAAACAAATGCATATGTAGTTGGTACTGCCAGCAGGCAAGTGTAAAGTTGGGATGGATATTTACCAATAGACAATAGTTTGGATTATTTAAAACCAATTTTCCTTATTTTTATGTATCATGTGTATGATATTATTACAAATATGTATATCAAAGTGACTCAAAACTTGGTTAGATATTTTCTAAAGAATATACTAATCAAAATTCAAGTTATAAGTGACAACTACATTATAGTTCTTTTGCTTGTATAATCATACATTGTTTAAACAAAATTATTCAAGAAAACATAACCATTGGTCCATAAGTCAAATATTACAATAGGGACGGATATCGGGTCCGCTGTAGTAATCACTTTTCTCAGGATTATATCATCTGGTAAATATTGATAATCAACGTTTTTACCATAACTATATCACATTCAATATTGTAATGTCCCAGTAATAAAAATTATAAAAGCAAACAAATGACTATAACTCTTGTTATATAACTATCTAGATATCAATAACAAACAGAGTTAATCATTACTAACCTTTAATCATGTTTGTTCCAACATTTAACAGTACATATAAACACACTATTAGTTATAAGAATACCAACTTTGTAACTACACAAGTATATATGATGTCCCATGTACCATCATGTATCATACATATCCTGTATAAATTAAAAACTAATCATCTTCTGGCTCAGCAGAAAAATCAGGCTCTTCAGGCTTCTGCAACTTAATCAAATCAACATCCTTTGTTTTCAATATCCCACGCCTCGTGTTAGTAGCGAATCTCGAAGCTAGTATCGTGACATTGAGCGGATTCGCGTTGTATGACGATGCATCATCATGATGTTCAGTTTCATGATGATCATGATGATGAACATCTTCATCGTCATCAGGACGATACGATGATTCGCTCATACTCAAATTCCATTGCATTCTTCTCTTCTTTATTCGTCTCCAAGCCGCTTGAATAAAACACGCAGCCCATGTTCTCCAATGATACGAGTAAAACCGGAAGGTGTGTTGTAGTTTCTTGCTGTGTAACCGTCTGAACTGATTTGCAACGAACTTTAAGTCTTCTGCGCGTAATGCAAAAGCTTCCACTTCACTTAATGCTTTAACGGTTCGTGTGGAAGATGGTAAGTTCAGAGTGGATTTCGGGAGTAGGGCCCACGCGAGCAACTCTTCGCCACAAAAGTCACCGGGCCTTAATGTGATTGAGTTGAAAAAGCCCGTTCGGCCTCCGTTAGTGGTGGAGCTATCGAGTCTTCCTCGGATAATAAAAAGCATCTCTGAAACGGGATCACCTTCGCGTACTATGTATGTGTCTTGGGTGCTTAGTGACGACACTAACCGCTCGCATATAGCATCGAGTAGTTGATCATCCATTTGAGAGAAAAATGGAACCTGTGAATTATTAATTACAAACTTGATCAATGTAATACAACTTGTTTGACCCATTTGCCATTTTTTTTTCATTTGGCCCGTTAGATATAATACAAGAAAAGGTGAGCATCTTACACGTCGAACAAGATCAAGACACAAGTGGCGTTGTATGTCTCGACGAAGATCTGAAGGCAAATTACGCAAAATAGATTCTTCATCAACACCGCGTGTTGCAAGCCACTTGTACTGAACAAACTTACGAACACGTTCTTGCAAATCATGAGGTAGCTGTCTGTGTCTCATCCATGACTCAGTGTCTCGCCTTCTAAGCCTCCATTCCTCAAGCCTTACAGTGATGGATTGCAGATATGTCTACAAAAAAAAATGAGCATAAAAATAAGAAAACATACATTGTTCAACCAATATATAAATAAGATTGGCTTGTCATGTAACAAATAGACTAGAAACATTACCTGCATATTTCCTATTAAATGAGCAAATAATACAAGTCCCATTATGGCAATGAGTATAGCGAACGATGTTTCTCCAATAAATGTGCTTGTGGACAAGTTTTGTCCATATGAACTGCATATAATCATATTTAATATACTAATTTTTTTATGTAGTTCAAAAAAATGTACAAATAATAGAACCATACCTCAAGTTTTGTAATCCCCACCACAAGCAATAGAAGTATTTCTCAAAGAAATTGGCGGAAACAACACCTTTTGCAACAGCAGGTCCAAATATTCCATATTTGAAACCTGTATCATTGTCTGGATCACAAATTTGAAAAAGATTTGTCCCGTTGGCCCATATCTTCCGTCCGTCGTCGTTGGACGAACCACAGTCCAAATAACGAAGTGAACACATCATTGGATTATTATCGTGTCTGCAAGTCGTTTTCCAACATGTTGCGTGTCGTTCAAATGACAACAAGTACCATGATGACCCTAAAACCTACCATAACACACACACATGATGATTTAGCCAATAAAGACGAAAAAACTTGTAACTTTAGAGGTTTAAAGATTGGACATCAAAGAGAAAATTACTTACATGACTAGCTAACATGTACAATACAAGATTATATGCTGCACCGGCCCAAGCAGTTTTGGTGACAACTCCAGTAGTTTTAATGATTTGAGAGCTTAAAGGGAATATCAGATAAAGTCTTGGAATGTATTGGAGGAGCACAATAAGTACTAAAGCGTTGGTAGTGTGATCCGCACTCGGGGTTCTTATTGCTGGGATAATGAACCATATGACAATCTGAGTAAAAATTATGAAAGAGCACCATGTGAGTTTAAATTTCAATTTTTTATAACTATATACCATAAGAATGAGAACTTATATATCTGAAAATTGTGATTACAAACTTCGGTTAACAACGATTCTACTATTTTATAACCAAAGTTACCAAACAATCAAACACACAAAGTAAAATTCACTCATAGCAAGCTATTGATAGGATCTGAGGGGAGGGTGGGCCCGAGCTGCTCCCATTGACCCCCCCCCCCCTCCAAAACATTTTTTTACATGTAGAGTATAGTAATCCACTAAGGGAGTCAAAACAACAACAAAACAAAATGTTACTAATAATAACATTAGTAGACTATCGATAACAATACGTTTGCAGTATCAGTATCACATAATCACTTTCAAAACGCACATCAAAGCACAACCACAATGCCAAAAACATTTCAACTTCCATACAAGACTAACGAGACGTGCATTTTAACTTAAAAAGATTATTTAAATTAAAACCAAAATCATACATACCTGCGGTAGAGGCAATGTAGCAACAAGATCTATAAAAAAATTCGACTTCAAGTACCTCCTCGCAATCTTCTCCTGATCCATAACAAGTTCACCTCTACCCAACACTCTCGAACTCGGCGAAACATACGCAGTCCTGAACTTAATAGCTATATTCAACATATAAAACACATCCGCCATCGTGCGCAGACACGTAACAACAATCCCTAACTTCAAATCAGACAACATACATGAAGAACCACCACCTTCACTTTCAACAGAAGGCAGATAAAAAAACAATGGATCCACAAAAAGTGCCACCAAACAAGAAAAAAGAAAAATCCTATTCCACTGTAAAATCACATCACTTCCAGGATCCAAAACCCTTTTTCCCTTTGACTCGTTACTTTCTTCAGGGTGGATTCTTGATCTCCCTAATTTAATAATACCAACATGATTAGTACTTGAAATTGGTCTACTTTTACCAGTATTCATCAACAATGGAGCTGAAACCTTGTGTTCAGGTAACTGTTTTTCTGGGATTTGCCAAGAATGGTCAAACCTGTGTAATTTGTTCAAAATATTAATATAACAAAAATGTGGAAAATGCATAAAGGCGTTAACTTTATAGCAAAAAGATGAGATTTAACCTGACTTGCTTCTCTGATTTGAAGTCCATGATGGTGAATTGGGGTAAATCTTTAATCTTGAACAGTACCCATATTGAAAGCTTGCATTTTTATTATAAAGTTTTGATTTTTATTGTGTGGGATGAATGTTAGAAGTTGAAAGTTAGAATCTTTTTGGGATGGGTTGAGAGATATGCATTTGTACATGGATTGGTGAAGAAAGATCACAATGCAGAAACCCACACAAGATTTTGATGAATGAGCTGACACTGTGTTTTTGTGAAAGAAAGAGTAGACTACAAAATACAGTCCTTTAAGTATGCTTTGTTTTACAGTTTTGATTTAAGTTTTTTCGTATGGTTTTGGTCTAAATTCTGAAGTTGCTAATGAGAGATTTGGTGGCATCTTAATAGTCATTAAGAGACTACCTTTTAATGGTTTTTAACCTCTTAATGGTTAATAGGTGGCGTCAAGTCTGAATGATTAAGAGGTAGTCTTTTAACCATTTAGATTTAAGGTTTATGAACCATGAAGAGGTAGCATTTTAATGATCATTAAAAAACTATCAATCAGCCCCTTAGTCAATTCATAAATATCTTCTACCTAATATAATAAGTTCTAACGAATTATCAAATCTAAGACGTATATAGAAAAGTGAAGTATATAGAAAGAAATAAAACATTTAAAGTAATTCAAAATCAAGATAATTAGATAAATATTAATAAAAGAAAATAAAGTCGTAAATTTGATCCAATTGATATATTTCATTTGCATCTTGATAGCGGTTTTATTAAAAGGCAAATTTTGATTTACATTCCGGGACTTAAAGTTAGATCATTGGGCTATTTAAAAGACTTTGTCTCTATTACTAGGCCACCAACCCGGACACATCTTAATCGAAGATGGATTTGCCTTTTTTTTTTCATTTTTTTAACACTAAAATAGATTTTGGATAACATGATAAGTAGGTTGGCTATTTAAATCGAAATATTTTAATTTTATTTATAATTTAAGTTCTATGAAATCTGATTTAATAATAAATGTTGAACGAATGTGAAACTAAAACGTTGTTATGGATGAAAGATTATAAATTGACAATAGATCTCTTACACAATAACCCTTACACAAATTATTGAGATAATTGATCGAGTTGAAATACTGCTACAATAACAGAAAAAATTGTCACTAAGCTAAAACTTCAAAATGACATAAACTTAAGGGACTATTTTGTAATTAGTTTAGAAAATCTATTTTCTTGGTTGACTTTTAAGTGGTAAAAGTAGAAAGAAGAAATACATATGTTCCCCGTAAATTTCCAAAATTAGCATTTTTGTCCAAAATTACCTCCATGCTTTGTTAAACCGATAATAAATAATAATAATAATAATTATAATAATAATAATATGTTTACTAAAAATATCAAGTGATACTTTAATTAGTCAACTATAAGTGATCTTGAACCATAAAGAAAAACTATTGTCTTAGACTGAGACCAAGTCGACATATTAGAAATCAATCGCATATTGTTTGCTTGTTATGAGTCGTCAAAGTTTAATTGTTCGGTTATTTGTTTCTGCTAAACTAGCTAGGCCGAAACAGTTTTTATAAGAAAAAAACAAGTTTGAATTGTTGATTATTTAAACTTGTTTTTATGTTTAGAATGGCCAATTGAAATTCTTTTTTTTTCTTTAAGAATTTTTGTATTTTCTGTATATTATTAACCTTTAATTAGTTATGACATCTCTTTATTTTTAAGGTTGTTATATGAGTGGTCCAAACCATTGAACTAACAGAGCATAGCATATGGTATGATAAACTGTCGGATTTATAATTATTGATGATAATTAGATGCTCATAGTAATTCATACTTTTAGCTCATTTTCATTTTTCCATATCAAAATATAATATCAATATCACATGTATTCACAACAAGAAAATGTTTTTCACATTTAAAACAATGTGCTGTATCCAACTTATGCAAGTACTCGTTGTCAATTTGGAATGGTAAAAATACTCCAACACCTTGGAATGGTAAGGACATCATCTGATATCTCAATCTTATCTTGCAATCTCTTAATATACACTTATATTCAGAGCAATCTAGTCTGATTCTCACGCCGGAGGGTGGTCACAAGGAGGAACCCCCCCCCTTCTCAGTGACGAGCTTACGGTGTCTGTTTTGCAGGTCCCCTGAAGAACAACCTTCTCTGCTGGACCTCATCCTCGTGGGAAACATTACTTAACCCCCAGATTATCTATAATCTGCCCGTGGGTTCACTTAGTGTTTCTTCATTGGCGCCATCCGTGCATAAAAGCTAGAACTAATTTAGTTTTTTCAAAATTTCTGAAGAAATGGTTAACGTTACTCCGGTCCCGAGGCCAGTAACCGACCAAGAAACCCCAGTAACCACAACCCCAGCAACTGGGGGGAACACCGGCGGTTATACAAATCTTACGAACACTACCCCGACTACCCAAGCCGGGGCAAGTGCAGTAAATATTCCACTGGGTTCACTGATGCCCAGTTGGAAAAACGAACGAGGGCCCCTCGCCAAACACTAGATCAAGTGAAGGCGTGGGCCGAAGCACGTCAGAGAGAGTTCCAAACTGAATTGGATGAACGCTTGCGTTCAGTTCAACAGGCTGACGAATTCGGCAGTACTCGCCAACAACTCAATATGAACGAGTGCGAGTACTCAGACGAGGAGAGAGAAGAATCCGATACCGACGCAAACCCTCGCCATAAGGCGAAAGGGAAGCGTAAGGAAACGGACTTCCAGCCGAAAAGGAATTTTGGGGAAGCTTTTAAACCAACGAATGCGGAGAGAAACCCGCGTGACTTCTCCAAAACCTTTAGGCCAACTGCTACAAATGCAGGAAAGTCAAAGTTCGCAAGGGACATTGCGGAAGCAATCGCCCCGAGAAGTGCCAAACAAATGTCCAACATTGGCACTTATGATGGTCTATCCGACCCAGACGACCACTTGAACAGATTCATTGCGGGGGCAACCGTCAGTAACTGGACGGAACCCACGTGGTGTTATATGTTCCAGATGACTCTGGTTGGAGCGGCCAGGGCATGGTTCGATCGTTTACCGGTCCACCACATATATGACTGGGCGGACTTTCAGAACAAGTTCAGCCAGCACTTCAGCCAACAGAGGAAATATACTGAAGAACAGTGGACGATCCTCAACTGCGTTAGAGAGGAGGATGAATCTTTATTAGACTTCATCACCCGCTTCAACTCCAAAAAGCTAAGTCTCGGCAACATAAGTGAAGATCTTGTTCGCGCCGCTTTCATCCAAGGCGCCGAATACCCGGAGCTTATCCGCACATTGACGGGTAAGGATGGCATGCCATCAACATGGGATGCCATCATGACGGCGGCCAAGCGCTTTGCCGAGACAGAGAAGCAACTGGGAAGGGATCTTCCCCAGAGTACACACCTCTACACGCAGAGGACAAGAGAGAACAATGTCCGGATCGCCCGGCAGAACAAAAAGAGGAAGCTAGGTATCTGGCAGTCAAGGGTAAACTTTGACACCTCATCCAGCTCTCACCCTCTTGTTGGCGGAAGAAATCACACACACCCTTCAAGCCAAAAGCACCGGTGGACGCCACTCACCAAAAGCGTCACGGAGATATTTGCCACTGAAAAGCTACCGTGGCCAAAAGCTCCAGTGATCCGGCACCGACCTAATGCGGATCAGAGCAAATCCTGTGACTTCCACGGGACAAAAGGTCATGGTACGGAAGAGTGTACATCCTTGAAGGATATTGTTGAAGCATTCGTCAAGGATGGAAGACTGGCACACCTGGTGGCATCAATCAAGAAGGGAGGACGTAACGACAACCGGTACCGAGGCAACGGACGAAAGCCCGTTGACATCAGCATCAACATGGTTCATGGTAACATCAGAGGAAGAAAAAGGCGAACGCCAGAACCATGTGCGTGGAAGGAAGCTGAGGTGCGCTTCCCGCGAGTGCCAGGAGGACCCAGCAAAGAAGGCCCTATCGTCATCAAAAGCCAGCTGGGGCACTACATCACTTCTCGCACTCTTGCTGACAACGACGCCTCGTCAACGGTGATGTACAGGCAGTTCTTCGACAAGCTAGATGACGAAGACAAGGAACGCCTGGAAACGATCTGCGCCTCGATGGAAGGGTTTGATGGCAGCACAAACACCCCCCTGGGTATCCTATCTTTCCCCGTCACTCTTACAGATGGGAAACACTCCCGCACAGAAGATGTGGACTTTGTCGTGATGAGGAAGCCACACCACACATACGACATTCTCTTCGGGAGAGACGGGATGGCAAGATTCAACGCCGTGGTATCCTCAGTCCACGGCATGATGGGATGGCCAACAGCTGAGGGTGTAGCGATGATCACCGGCATTCCCCAGGTATGCATCGCATCTGTCTCATCTAAACCCAAACCAAAGATGGCTAAACCAACCATCACCGAACCAGAAAGATGGGCCTTCAACGGCAAGTACCCGGACCAGGCCGTCTCCATTGGCCCAACAATTGTTGATCCCACACGCACCTTACTTAAGCGCTTATTACAAAGGAACGCCGACATTTTCGCGTGGACACCAGCTAACATGACTGGTGTACCCCGGAGTAAGGCAGAGCATAAGCTCAAATGCGATCCGGCTGTTACGCCGATCGTACAAAAGCGCAGAGTAATGGAGCCAGAACAAACTAACGCGTGTAGAACCCAAGTCAAGGAACTCCTTGACGCAGGCATCGTACGCGTTAGTAGATATCAAACTTGGGTTGCAAATCCCGTTATGGTACAGAAGAATAACAAACAATGGCGCATGTGCATAGATTTCAAAGACTTGAACAAAGCATGCCCCAAAGATTGTTATCCGTTACCCGAAATTGATCTTAAGGTGGACTCGTTGGCACCATTCCGCCTTAAATGCTTCCTGGACGCGTATAAGGGGTACCATCATATCCACATGGCCGTTGATGATCAGGACAAAACCGCCTATCGGACGCCCGATGGCACATTTTGTTACCAAATGATGCCATTCGGACTTAAGAATGCCGGGTCCACATACCAACGCCTGATGGACAACCAGTTTCATACCCAAATTGGGAGGAACTTGGAAGTCTACATGGATGACTTGGTCATCAAAAGCCCTGACCCAGAAGCGATGTTGAAAGACATCGAAGAAACTTTCAACACGCTCAGGAAGATAAACATGAAGCTCAACCCGAGCAAGTGTGCCTTTGGAATGGAAGAAGGGAAGTTCTTGGGGGTCATCGTCACTAAAGATGGCTTCAGAGCGAACCCTGAAAAGGTTGAAGCCATTATCAAAATGGAATCACCTACTACCATCAAACAGGCTCAGACACTGAATGGACGACTAGTGGCACTTAATCGCTTTTTGGCAAACCACGCGGATAAGTCGTTTCCCTTCGTGTCAACGTTGAGAAACTGTTTAAAGAAAACGCACTTCCGCTGGACACCAGAAGCGGAAGCAGCTTTTCAGGAGATTCGGTCACGCTTGATCGAACTCCCAACACTCACAGCACCAGAAGCGGGAGAGGAGTTAATCCTATACCTTTCCGCAACTGATAGAGCAACCGGGGCAGTCCTGCTAGTAGAGCGAAAAGGCATCCAGATGCCAATCTATTATGTCAGCCGTATCCTAACAGACGTAGAAACCCGGTACTCTACCCTCGAAAAATTAGTCTTAGCACTTATACACGCTTCACACAGGTTAAGACGATATTTCCAGGGTCACCCAATCACCATTCTCTCCAACTTCAAACTTGCAAACGTTCTAGGCAAACCCGAGTTATCGGGACGCCTAGCCAAATGGGCAATTGAGTTGGGAGAATACGCGATAAAGTATAAGCCAAGACCAGCCATAAAAGGCCAGGTTCTGGCCGACTTTATTGCAGAAGTGCCTGCATCGCGGGAAAAAGAGTGCCAGGAAGAGGCTCAACCCTCTCCAGCACAAGACATCAATGATGTCTGGCGACTCTACACTGATGGGGCAGCCAATAACGAGGGTTCAGGCGCAGGGCTAAAGCTAACCAACCCAGCGGGCCAAGAATACACTTACGCTATTCGACTGGATTTTCCAAGTACGAATAACGAAGCCGAGTATGAGGCATTCTTGGCTGGGCTGAGAATTGCGCGTAAGATGGGAGTGAAAAACTTGGAAGCCCACGTGGATTCCATGTTAGTAGCCAATCAAATCAACGGGACGTACACGGCCGTGAACGACACAATGGCCCTGTACCTCGCACAAGCAAAATCCCTTATGCGCGATTTCAATGACTGCAAAGTCATACACGTCAAGCGAAGTGAAAACAAATCTGCGGATGCGTTAAGCAAGCTTGCATCATTAGCCTTCACCCACTTAGGAAAGGATATACGCATTGAACTCCTCGAGACACCTTCGGTCCCGCACAAGGAAATTTGCGTTATCCAAACCGGCACGGAAACGTGGATGACACCAATAATAAAATACCTTGCGGCAGGTACACTACCGGAGTCCAAAACACAGGCAAGAAAACTACGCTGTAAAGCACTGAATTATCAACTTATCGATGACATCCTTTACAGACGTAACTTTCTTGGCCCACTCTTAAGATGCGTGGACAACCAAGATGCTGACTACCTCCTAAGGGAAGTACACGAAGGCATCTGTGGAGTACACGCAGGTCCCGGCGCTGTTGTAGCTAAGCTAAACAACGCGGGATACTTTTGGCCGGGGATGCATACGGATGCACTGGCATACATCAGAAAATGCAGGTCTTGCCAGCTTTACGCACCCAACACGCACCGCCCGAAGAATGAACTTGTTCCAGTCACTTCTTCATGGCCATTTCAGAAGTGGGCCATCGATGTGACAGGCCCATTTCCTACAGCAGCAGGAAATGTTCAGTTCCTAGTGGTAGCCATCGACTACTTCACCAAGTGGATAGAAGCAAAACCTTTAGCCCAAACAACCGCGAAACATATCAAAAAATTTATTTGGGAATTTATTATTTGTCGTTTTGGACTTCCACAGAATTTGGTGAGCGATAACGGCACCAACTTTGCTGATAAGAAGCTACAACAGTGGCTGAAAGAACTTCAAATCACCCACACCTTTACCTCAGTGGCACACCCGCAAGGTAATGGTGAAGTGGAAAGAGCAAATAAGAGCATCGTCGAAGGCATAAAGAAAAGACTCTTGGAACACAGATCCGGCTGGGTGGACGAGCTTCCGCACGTCCTTTGGGCAAACAGAACGCTGAAGAAGGCCAGTACGGGAGAAACCCCGTTCAGTCTCACTTATGGCACTGAAGCCATGGTCCCGGTCGAAATTGGTTTACCCTCACCAAGGGTCTTGATTCAGCCAGAAGACAATGATGCGGAAAGACGGTTGGACCTTAATGTAACCGAGGAACGCAGAGACTTAGCCGCAGTGCGTGAAGAGAACTACAAGCGACAAATGCAAAAGTACTACAACACGCGGGTAAAACTCTGCAACTTCAATGTAGGAGACTACATACTGCGTAACAACGAGGCTTCGAACCAAGAACGCCCAGGAAAGCTGGCCCCGGTCTGGGAAGGGCCATACATTATCAAAGAAGTCCTGGGAAAGGGCGCATACCGGCTCGAAAGGCTCGATGGCACTCCCATCCCAAGAACATGGAATGGAGCTCAATTACGCAAATGTTATATGTAGATCAATTCCAAACTTGTAAAGAAAAGGCCTAGAGCCACTTCTAATGGAAATGATTCTCCTTTCACAATGTGTTGATAGCCTTACCTTTATACTTATGAACTTCCCACACTGGTGCCGGTATTCACCGCACAAATGGGGGAAGAAGTAAGTCGTTACGTGTGGAAGGCGGCAAAACCCGCATAAACACAACGCTAAAAATAAGGAAAACCTACACGCAGGTCAGATGTAAGTAAAGTTTAGCCATCCTTGTAAGTGCAAGTGACGGTCTTACCCGCACAATCACGAACAAGGAAGCAAAACTTCAACCTATCATCTACCACGTTCAAAGGTTAACTTATTCTGAACACTTAGAAAATTTCAAAGGAAAAGATGAGGAAAACTTCCACGCAGGTCAGATATAAGTAAAGTTAAGCCATCCTACTAAGTGTAAGTGACGGTCATACCCGCACAATCATGAAAGAGGAAGCGAAACAAACTTATAATTTACCACGTTAAAAAGTTAACTTATCCAAGTACTAAAGAAATTACTAAGTTAGATCAAAACATGCGTAAAATAAACAAGGCAAAGAACAAACACAATCTTTATTTCATCAAATTCAAACATTACAAAGATAGCTATACAAAAGCAAAAAATCTACGCTAATGGTGGAAAGGGATCTTCAGAATCAGGCTTCAGGACCACTTCCACTTGGACCCGCTCCATCAGTAGAGCGTGGTGGTTCAAGGAAGGCTTTAAGAATAGCTAGCCCATCATCAGCAGCAGCGACTTCGTTCACCTTCTCCACCACAGGATGCGGGAAGGCGGCATACTGGTTCACTGCTTGGTCGTAAATAGCTTCAGTATCCACATCGTACAAAGGGAAGTTGGAAGGCGGGATGCCTTTCTCAACGAACCCTAGACCAAGCAGGAAGCCGGCCTTTTCCCCATCCTCATGAGAAGCGTTGAGGGCTGCGCTCATAGCATCGTCATAAGACGTCTCTGAGAAGACCCGATGCACAACCTACAAAGAAAAAATACAAGTATCAGAACCTTTTCTATTTATAAAGAAAAGCGTGAAGACATGAAGCTAGACTTACCCGAGACAACGCTTCTCGAAGAAGCCATTCCTTGGCAACCAGAGCTTCTTGGAGGGAGGCTTGAGCTTGGGTACAGGCGCGTTCGGCTTCACTTTTATTAAGGTTGGCAAGCAACACTTCCTTTGCAGCAGCCTCTTCGACACCCTTTAGCTTCCGCTCAGTGTGGTCAAGCACGCCCCTCTGGTCCAGGATCTCTTGAAGCTTCTTCGCGTCCTCCATCGCCAAAGCATCATGAGCCTGCTGGAGAGCCTCTAATTTGGCTTTAAGCTCTTCATTCTCCACGCGTAGAGGCTCGGCAACAGCTTCAGCCTTGGTGGCCCTTTCAGTCGCGTTCCTAGCAGTCTCCTTAGCCAGCCGAAGCTGTTCATTAACAGCTTGGGCAGCCTTGGAGCGAGCCTCGAGACGGGCCTGAACCTCGACTTCAAGGGCCTTGAACGCCTTCTCCTTCTCCGCCGCCGCGGCGGAAAGCCTCCTATTCTCCTCCCGGACAGCCCGCGCCAGAGCTACTTCCTGAAGGGGAGCTGCTTTTAACTTGTCGTTTTCACGACAAAGCAGCTCGACGCGCGGCTGCATCCGGGCCAGGAGAACCCGAAGCTCATTGCTAAGCCTACCCTCCTGGTAGCTAGCCATGGCTTCCCCCAACGCACCACTAGGAGCAGCGTGACGAGCCCACTCCACGCACTCCACAGGGGTGCGAAGGGTTGTTCCTCGGCGAATGTTCCATCGTGGAACATACACTTCATTGGAATCCGACACTGCAAAAAACAAAGAGCAGTTAGGAAAAGATGATTGAAAAATATAAAAAAGGCCAAAAGAACCCTACGTACCTGTAGGGTCAATAACAGGCCGATAGCCGCCGAACCCATCACCTGAACCCAAGGGAAATCCATCCAAGAGGTCAGGCAGATGGGAAGGTGGCAGAGTTTAGCGATACGCCCCATGCATACATGAAGGATCGGCCGTCGTTGCCGATGACGGAGGAGGCATGGTGGCGGCCGCCGCGGTGGCCGCTGCAGAATCCGCAGCAATAGTAACCGCCGGCTCGGTGAAAGATGCTGTAAAAATAGCACTCACAGCCGGCGGTGACGTCATCACAGCTGGAACAGTCGGCTCAAAGGAGTGAGCGACTGAACCAGCGGATGCAGGCGCAGGCGCCTGGGTCGTCGCCTCAGGAAGGCTGACCAAGCCTACCGTCATTGGCGGAGAGGTACTCCTCTGCGCTCCACCCTGGAATGCGTCAACATCCACGCCTGCGTAAAGAAGACAAGTGTTAAAATGACATTAAACTATGAAGCTAAAGATAAAGGAAGTTTGTACTTACGGGTTTTCTTGAGCCTAAAGGTACGGAGAGGCGGGGACGAACCCGATGGAGCCGGCCTCTTCACGCCGGTCACCGTCGTCATCCTGGGCTCTTCGGTGACAATTGTCACAGCCTCCGGAATGGTGATCTTATCACCACCGGGATTCCCCGCCACCTCTTCGCTCTCGGTCTCCGAGTCAGACCGAGGCGCTGGATCGGCTGTGGAGGCCACCTTCTCCTTCCCCTTCCCGCCGGCAGCCTTCTTCTTCCTCACCAACGGAGGACCATCTGCGGATTCCTCATCAGAACATACGATTAGAGGAATTCCAGCAGAGGTTTCAACATTGAGGGGTCGAGGGTCGAATAGCGCCTTACCTGGCCGACGGGAGCTAAGGATCTCATGGCCTTGCGGATAGACCTCCACGAACCGATCCGCCGTTTGTTCTAGGATGGGCAACTCGTTCTCGTCCAGAGCACGAGTACCCATCCGAGCGGGACCGTCAGCCTCCCGCGGGTTCAGGAGCGACTGCAAGTCGTTCCCCTCTGAAATAAACAGGAAAGAAGTTAGAAGAAATTCAGAATCAACAAAAAGAAATAAAGCATACCGTAAGGAACAGAGTTCGAACCGTATTCGAGGACGATCGGAATCTTTCGCGCGTCCGCCTCCTTCCACACCCGGCTCATCCCCAACATCACCATCCCGGACTCCGCAAACCGGTAAACCGGAGATTGGACCCGGGATATCTTCGAAAACCATTCCGCCTCCTCGTAGTTGGAGGCGTGAAGGCTGGGAAGTACTTGCCCGTTCTTGAATTTCATGGCAATGGGGATGGCGCGAGCGGATATGAAGAAGAACTCCCGCTTCCACGCGCGAAGACTGCGCTCGGTTGCGCAAATCTTCAAACCCTTGATCCGGGTTATCAACGTGTACCACCCCTGGATGCACCTCCAAGTGTAGAAGGTCATCAGGCGGTCAACATAGGGCTCAATGCCCAAAATCCGGCACACCCACTCGAAGTGGCGAATCTTGGCGATCGCCATGGGGTGCAACTCGGTCAAATGAACACCGTGCCTCTCAAGGACACGGTAAACAAACTTTGTCAATGGGAACCTAAGATTCCCATAAACAAAGAATGCAGCATAAACCCCGATCTTGCCTCTGGGGGCATCGTACACCGTCTGATGGGGTTCAGGAAACTCAGGCTCGAGAGACTCGAGCATGAACTTCCTGACGACGTACCGATACAGATCGCCAGGCAGAGCACACTGGCACTCGCCAGCAGTACTCTTGTCGTCAGCTGTAGACTCGAGATCACGAGACATCTTGAAAAAGAAGAAAACGATTTCGGGAGAATGCTTGCCTGAAAAGGTGAGTATTCGCCGGAAATCGCAAAGAAGATGAAGAGAAGAGTGAAAGTGTGGATTACAAAGAACCCTCTCCCCCTTTATATACTAATCGCAATTAATGCGATGAAATTAATGCGGAAGAGAGAGAAAACGAAGGTGCAATGAAACTATGAGACGTGGCAAAAAGCAAGCTGGCAACAGCTGTTGACAGGACGCATACCATTAATTTCGCGGCCACGCGCCCGAAAAATCGCGCCCACGCGCCTGAAAAAGCGTCTGGAATGACCATGTACTGTCACGTCACCATAACTTCCTGCACGTCCTGACACAGTCAGAAGAAACCGTCGCACGACGTGTCAGAGGTTTGGACTGTTCTTATCCTTCCACCAACTCTTCGAATTTCAAAATTCAAAATTCAAAAAGATTCAAAAGTAAGCGGGAAAATACCCCTTACCTTGGCAACCAAGTAACTGTAAGACAGGTGCGGGTACAGTGTTAAGGCAAAACCCTTCACATACTTAGCACCTGCAAGGAATTGAAGCCAAGAATTCCTCGGCAACCAAGTAACCGTAAGACGGATGCGGCTACAGTGTTAAGGCAAAACCCTTCACATACTTAGCACCCGCAGGGAATTGACGCCGGGAATACCTTGGAAGTAAAGTAACCGTAAGACAAGTGCGGGTACAGTGTCAAGGCAAAACCCTTCACATACTTAGCACTCTGCAGGGAATTCAAACCAAGAAGGATCTTCTGGGCCATGCTGGCGGGAACGGGAATAACATCCCCGCATGACGGGAACGTCGAGAACTATATTGTTCGAAACTCCATGATGGGATTGGTGGTTTTAGCATAATTGATCAGTATGTTGAAAACTACCAAAACCCCACGGAGAATCCACACAAGTAGGACTCAACGCTCCTGACGTACGAGGAGGTTACAAACCTACCCGCTTCACACCCAAAGATCAAGCAGAAAAGTCGGGAATTTCTGCGTGACATCAGGAAAACCGCGGGAAGAATCACCACGGAAAACCGAAAAACTAAACCCTTTTCAAAAACTCCTTGCTAAGTCCAAAAGTTCACCTCACTTATTAATAATTCATGAGAAGAACATTGGACTGGGGGGACTTGAAGAGGTAGGTCCCAGCAGAGCCCAGTTGGACCCGCAAGACTCACCTTGAATAGGGACGTCTGCGCAATAACCAACTGCTCCAGCAGGGCCCACCATGCTCAGAGAACCTTACGCGCAGTACGCCAGCTGTACCCGCAGGGAAAGCCTCCCAATGGCGAAGTACCCCGCCTGTTCCCGCAGCTGCGGATACAAGCCATCAGGGAAGGCTACCCGCACTAACAGCAAGGCTACACGCACAAGGCATTCGCTACTTCAGTAGTCACATGAAGGAATGAGCAAGGCGGGAATACTCCCGCCTAAATGAGCCAGTCCGTATGCTTCTGGAAGGTCTTTCGTACTATACCTACTAAGGTATGGGCGGAACAGACAATTTGACCAGAGCAGCCCATGAACCAATCACAGGGTGACAGCTCACCGACAACAATACGAGGAGGAGCACCCTCTAGTACTGTTTGTCACTATTAGCCGCTGCCTACTCACCAACCCTTACGATGGGACGCGCGCAGCCTACAGTTGGTGGAATAGTGCGTAGCCGGCAGTAAAGGAACAGTATACAGCCGACCTTTACTGTTGGCCGTAGCCTATCCACCAACCAGCATGGCCTGTGCGTAGTCCACTGTTGGTAGAACAGGAATACTATTCAGCCGGCTGTACCTTCTAGGAAACCTACCTTCGGCTATAAATACTCCAACACCTTGGAATGGTAAGGACATCATCTGATATCTCAATCTTATCTAGCAATCTCTTAATATACACTTATATTCAGAGCAATCTAGTCTGATTCTCACGCCGGAGGGTGGTCACAAGGAGGAACCCCCCCCCCCCTTCTCAGTGACGAGCTTACGGTGTCTGTTTTGCAGGTCCCCTGAAGAACAACCTTCTCTGCTGGACCTCATCATCGTGGGAAACATTACTTAACCCCCAGATTATCTATAATCTGCCCGTGGGTTCACTTAGTGTTTCTTCAACATGTATTCACAACAAGAAAATGTTTTTCACATTTAAAACAATGTGCTGTATCCAACTTATGCAAGTACTCGTTGTCAATTTATCATTAATAATGACACAACATCAATGTCTCATATCAATAGAAATTGTTATTTAAAAGTATGGTGGCTAAAGATGCTACATAACAAAAGTTCAGGGGTGATTGTGTAAATTAGTGAAACATAAAATAAAACAACACGAAAAACAGCTCAGAGTGTTGACATTTGACAAGCAGGTCGTGGACGGCACAACCTGGGACTCACTCTTCATGGAGTACGACAAACTAATTATTTTATGTTTAATAAATGTTCAAATTATTAAAAGTTCTTGGGTTGTATAGTGAAGCGTATATTAATAGAACATGTTTTATAATCATATAGTTAGTTAAACTATGTGTAAAAAAAACATCTTGTCGCGTAGGTACGAGGACATTCACTCGTAAGCATGTAACGGTTTAACTAACCACATAATTATTATTTAATTTTTTAATATATAAAAATGTGAATGAGTAAATTTGATTGGTTGGATTAAAGTTATGGTCCTACCTTTTGAGCCTCTTGCCCGTTGATGCATTAACACAAAGGGGCAACCAACCCTTTGACGCCTCACTTCTTCACCATGAAACGGTATGGCGGGCGTAATCAGGCTAATGTGTAGAGCGCGTTAGCTCGCTACTACTGATTTTATCGAGAAATAATATACATATACTAGTCAGCTTAAAAATTAATTTAATTTCAAAACTTTAGAATAAGTGAGTTCTTTTATACCCTTTTCTAACCATTAGTTTTAATGTCATGTTTTATTATTATTATTATTATTATTATTATTATTATTATTATTATTAAACTATACGCGTGTTTATTTATTTGTTATTGTTTTAGACTTCTACTTACAATGTCCATGGTGAAATAATAATTATTGAAGACCAGTATTTTATTAAAACGAACAATAACAAACTAAAGAGTAAGAGAGCTCAACAGTGATAGTCCAATACCCATTTTGTTTAGCCAATACAACATGTTTTTTTGTTTTATTTTTTATAACAATCATCGTCGATCTTTGGGAAAAAAAACATATAATGGCCTATTTTTTAATACCTGCTTTAGGCACTCAAATTCTTGAAGGCGAGCCTGAGTCTACGTGAAGAGTATTCAATTAAGAGGATGAATCAAAAATGTATTACTATTTTCAAACTCAAAACATAATTTAGATTATTGCATACTCAATCTTGTATCCGGCAATAAGAGAGAATTTACTAGGAAATGACAAATAGATTATGGAACAACAAATTTTTTCTAATAAGTGATTTAAATAAATATACTTTACTAAATATTTGTTAAATAGGGATAAATTAATTGAGGTCTATAATTAGAGAACCAAAAAATTTGTATTTGGTTCATTTGGTTTGTGTTAGATATACTTCTATACCCACACGGGCTTTGTATTTTTCGATCTTGATTCTATTCGATTTGACTCATGTAACACGACATAAAAAAATGAAAATGACATTCAAAAGGAGACCACGGTACAAAAAAAAATGTTTACTATTTGGTATCACTTGATTGTCAGATACGTAAATAACACATAAAAATCGATAATTAAAAAAGATACTATTATCAATAATTGATTTGGAGACATGGCACATGACTATCATTGTTGCGAAATCGTACCGACATTGTTGCATGTCCATTTGGCCCGTTGAAAGACTTGCTAACATGTTTAGAACATCTTTTTCCGACAAACAACGTTAACACCTAATTGAATTAGATTTGGGGGGGGGGGGGGGGGTCTCATCGAAACATACCGCGTGATTACTTGACTCTTTTTTTACCAAACCATTGATATATTTACTTCATAGAACATTTAAATACTACATTTAAAAAAAACAGTAGCGAAACCAAGAATTTTTTCATCGATTTCGAACATAAAAAACAAAGGTAGAATCAAAATGCAGAGGAAGTTTGTTCTTATTCACTTTAAATAGATAGATGTACCATACATTACATACCCTTCAAGAATAAAATCAAATCTTTAAAAAAAAAAAGTGTACCTCAAGAATCTAGCAAATTACTGTTTTATCCTCCTCCTCCTGCTGCTGCTGCTGCTGCTGCTATATTAACCAAAACATCACTTATCCCTGCCCCTGAGACTTCTATATTCCCAAATTTTCTCAAACACAGGAACCTTAATGATCATCAAATTATTATTATTATTATGTTAAACTCCATTTACAACCACCCTAGACTCCATTTTCGACTCCAGAGTATCATTATTCTTTAAATCTCCATTTTGACTTTCAATGGCTTTTTCGTCTTTCTTATTGTTTATAACTTTCCGAGGCCGTTTACTGAGAAAACCCGACGAGATCAACGGCTTCAGTTTTGCTCCAGAAGAACTTGGCTTTGCTGGTTTTTCCGACTCCACACCGTTAGCTTCTTCACCGTTGCTTGAACTAGAAGATACGTTTCTCATTTTACCCTCGATGTCATCACTAGCATTATTCTGGATGGTGGCAGGTTTGTCTGGTGCAGTTTCGTTTTCAACGGCGACTGTACAATCATTGGTGCAGTCTCCATTATTGTTTACGACAGATACACCTTTGTTTGAATCGGCTGTGTCAATGTCCATGTCACTAGTGGTTGAAGTTTGAGATGTCGAGATGTTAATGGCTGCTGATAAGTCATTAGCAGCATCAACTGATTCTGTAGTCAATGAAGAGTCAACAAGTTGGGTTACGATAGGTGTCTTTTCTTGGGATGTGTTTGGTGGTTGAATGTCATCGGTTTTAGAAGCTTCTTCAATAGGATTTAAGCATGAATCTCTGGCCGAAACCCTGAAATAAACAATAATATAATAAAAATAATAATTGGTTTAAGTAATAAAAAAATGTAAAGTTTTTATTTTGGAAACATTATACAACTTTGTACACCATCTTCGCTTCTTTTACACAATACTTAATTTGTATAAATTTTTTTCTAACAAAGTATTTGTTTTTTGTAATAAGTTATATACATTTTTATAAATAAATTGATTTGGTTAAAGAATAATGATTATAAAAAAATGTAAAAAGTGGCAATGATGTGGAAATGTAAGGATGTTGTAGGGATTGAGTGAAAATGGGCGTTTTTGAAAAATTAGTGAAAATCTGACGTGACAACTGACTATGTGCGTTTGTGGGAATATGTACCTATTATACAGAAGCATATAAGCACCCTGTGACAGCACTTCATCCAACTCAACCGTCTCAACCTGCAAGAAATTGTGGGCCGGTTAGAAACAAATATAAAATCATTCATAAAAACTTCTATGGATTATTGAAGAGATGACGTCATGAATAACTCAAATTTCACACACACACACAGACACAAATATATTTGTGTAATGAGAGAGATATTGCACCTTGCAGTCATCAATTCTGTACCAATTGCCAGAAAAGTCCTTAGTAAAACATATGTAATGGCCAAAATATGATGCATTCAGCATGTCGATGTGGACAACAACCGCATATAGCTTGTATATATTATTGCCGTCTGCATCTTCACTCATGTAGGGACTAAGATCTAATGTTTCTGGGAATGTCACTCTCTTATTAAGTTTCCCAAACCTCCCACTCTGCATAACAAAATAATAAAATAATCACTGACTAAAAGTTCATAACAATATTAATTTACATTACATAATAATACAATAAGAGATGATAACTTCATAAGGCAACACAATATATTCAAAAGTGTATTTACAGATGAACAACTCTAGTTTTACGAACCTGAAATCGTTTTAACGCAATGGTAAGAACATTTGGAGCCATGTTAATGTTAAGTCGTTTCCATGCTAAGACATAGTCATTACATCTGCAAAATAATTCAGCAGTGAAGTCAGCTGACAATATCATATGTCGGTTGATTAACTAACAAAATGGACAAAAATACATAAGTTAAATAAAACATTAAAGCTAAGAAAATTTTGGAGCCATATTATAGGTTGTTATTGAATAAGAAAACAAAGAAGAGAGAAAAGATTACCCGTCACATTTGTACTTATTATCTCCTTCAAGCCATTCTTTGACTGTAAATTGATCTAAGCATTCCTCAAGAGATGCAGCATCCCCTTGGATTTCAACAGTCAAATCCATCATATTTTCAAACTGATTCGACACATTATTGCATTTCGTACAGATCACCTACAAATCATTACCATTTGATAAAATGCATGTCTTTAAAAAATTAGTGATAAACAACCCGTAAGTTTCAATAATTGGTCATATCATTATATGTGAAGTGTACAAAAAATTACTTAAAAATGTTATTAAGAGAACTAGCTAAATATAAAGACACCTGAGACTGAAGGCGGCCCCCAAATATATGTTGAATAAGTGTTGTCTCCTGAGAGCTAGGATGCACAGCTCTTTCTCCACCATATTCATCAAGGCAAACTGATTGCATAGTGTCAATTACAAACCTGGTAAATGTGAAAGCTATGCATTCAGTAACAGATACATGAATAAACAAGATTTAGTTAATTTTGTTTTATTAAAGATGTGTGTATGCATATTGAACTAATTATATATGAAATTAAGAAAACCTCATGAATTCGTGTGCATCCTCTTGTTTTCCATAACCGAGATTTCCACCAATGTTAGGCAATCGTGACAAAATATTAACTGGTGAAAATGCATTGTTACTTTGGCAGGTTCTTTCCATATGAGATTGAAGTTCACACAAGAAGCACCAATCATTTCGCTGACCTAATAAATCAAAAACAAAAAAAATAAGAATCACAACACACACATACCATAGGAGGAGAGTTCAAGAACAAAATAAATCATTCATGTTTTCAATTTTAAAATACAAGAAAATGGTTAAAATGCAATGTTTATTCAACTCTTTTAACATTCTATAAAAATGCATACACAAAATTTATTTTTTTATTGAACCTACACATGTATAGGTAAACGTTTAAAAAAGAACATATAAACAAATTAGTTTGATGGTTATGTATGTGCATAACATAGAAATGTGTATGTAAGAGGCACACACACACATATGTATATATATGAAGAGAGAGAGAGAGATAAGTAGTTACATTCCCTCCTATGGCCTTTCTCTAGCAAATATGCAGCAAGTGGTCGAGTGTATGCTAAACATTGTAAAACAACATTGGCAAAACAGCTGTTAAATGAAAAAAAAAATCAATCAGAATTTTATAAACCACATGAACACAAGAAAGTAAATGGATAATAACAGCCATAAAAAGACACCTGTTTCCACAATTCAGAAGCCCGCAAGGAGGAAACCCTTGATTCCTCCAGTTAAACAGCTCCACAAACTTGTCATAAGGAAAAAGAACCTGAACCAGAAAATATTCAACCGAACATTAAAACCATTTATTGTAAATCAATTTAAACCAACAAATGCAGACAACAATAACCAATCTTGACCTTCTTTATCTGTGAAGAACTACTAGTCCCGGGAGCTACCGTACCCGCGGTAGAGTTTCTTCTCCGGGACAGCCGAAAATCTTCACATTTTTCCTTGTGCCCAGATTTCCAATGAGACCTTTGACATGATTCTGAACTGAAATATAGAATACAACAAATTAAAACCAAAATCAAGAAACAACACTTCACATAACGTTAAAACACAATGCCACAAAACATTAAAGAAAGTCAAAATCTTTCACAACAGATCAGACTATATCACCAAAAAGCTTTAGATAAACAATCTTTAGGGGCATAATCTTGTATCATCCAATAAAAAAATAATGTTCATAGAGATTGTGATCAAGAGATATCTAAAGATGTTTTCAATGAAAAAATAATGGCTTTCATAAATTCAACAGAACTTAACTACCTCAAAACATATCCAACGCTGTAGCTGTATTTGCCAGAATTCATATCATATAAACTCAACAAAACATAAAAATAAAAACTTTACAACAGAACAGACTATACCACCAAAGCACCTCATACATAACAATATTTAGGGGTAAAATCTATCATCCAATAAGGCATCAATGTTCATAGAGATTGTGATCAAGGGACATCTAAAGATCTTTTCAATAAATAATTAAAGTCTTTAACTAACTCAAAATAAACCCAACCCTGCAGCTGTATTAGTCAGTAATTGATCATATAAACTCAAGAAAATATATACATAAAAACTTTACAACAGAGCAGACTATAACCCCAAAGTACCTCATATAACAATCTTTGGTGGTAAAATCTTGCATCATCCAATAAGACATCAAAATATATTCAATAAAAAAAATAATATTCATAAAGATTGTGATCAAGGTATATCTAAAGATATTTTCAACAAATAATTAAGGCCTTTTAATTTTAACTACCTCAAAATAAACCCAACCCTTCAGCTGTATTAGTCAGTAATCACATCATACAACCTCAAGAACACATAAAAATCAAAACTTTACAACAGAGAAGACTATATCACCAAAGTGCTTCATATAGGGGAATAGTCTTGCATCATCCTAAAATATAATGCTCATAGAGATTGTGATCAAAGGGTATCTAATAATCTTTTCAATACGAGGGGCTTTTAATTTTAACTAACCAAGATAAACCCAACCCTGCAGCTGTATTAGTCATAGACCACATAATACAAACCCAGTAAACCATAAAAATCAAAACTTTAATAAACATAAATTAACAATTTTTAATCCCAGTAACCATCATCACATAAAAAGATAGTGTTCATACAGATTGTGATCAAGGGATATCTAAAGATCTTTTCAACAGATAATTAAGGCCTTTAAATTTTAAATTATCTCAAAATAAACCCAACCCTGTATCTATATTAATCATAAACCACATCATGCAACCTTAGGAAAACATAAAAATCAAAACTTTAACAAACACAAACACAAACAAACGTTTTTCAATACCAGTATCATCCAATAAAATAAAGTGTTCATACAGACTGTGATCAAGGAGCATCTAATAATCTTTTCAACAAATAATTAAAGTCTTTTGATTTCAACAACCTCAAAAATAAACCCACCCCTGCAGCTGTATCAGTCATAACCCACATCATATAACCTCAAGAACCCATAAAAATCAAAACTTTAATAAACCCAAACGCAAATTAACAACATTCAATACCATACAAACCCAAGAACCCATATAAATCAAAACTTTAATAAACACAAACACAAATTAACAATTTTCAATACAACGCAAACCCAAAAACCCATAAAAATCAAAACTTTAACAAACACATACACATATTAACAACTTTCAATACCATACAAACCCAAGAACACATAAAAATCAAAACTTTAATAAACACAAACACAAATTAGCAATTTTCAATAGAGATTGTGATCAAGGTATATCTAAAGATCTTTTCAATGAAAAAATAAAGGCTTTTATAAATTCACAAAACTTAACTACCTCAAAATAAACCAAACCCTGTAGTAGTATTAGTTAGAAATCAAATCATATAAACTCAAGATTATTTTAAAAAATAATTACAACAGAGCAGACTATATCACCAAAGTGCCTCATATAACAATCATTAGTGATAAAATCTTGCATAATCCAATAACACATCAAAATACTTTCAATAAACAAAATAATATTCATAGAGATTGTGATCAAGGGATATCTAAAGATCTTTTCAACAAATAATTAAGGCCTTTAAATTTTAACTACCTCACAACACACCCAATCGTATAGCTGTATTACTCAAAAACCACATCATATAACCTCAAGAAGCCATAAAAATCAAAACTTTAATAAACACAAACAAACACCAGTATTATCCAATAAACACCAGTATTATCCAATCAAAACTTTATTTATTATCTATTTAATAAATAACTGAAGCCTTTTAATTTCAACAACCTCAAAACAAAGTAATAAACCCAACCCTGCAGCTGTACTAGTCATAACCCACATCATACAAACACCCATGAAACCATAAAAATCAAAACTTTAATAAACACAAACACAAATAAACAATTTATAATACCATACAACCTCAAGAACCCATAAAAATCAAAACTTTAACAAACACAAATTAACAATCTTTAATACCATACATGATACAACCTCAAGAACCCATAAAAATAAAAACTTTTAACAAATATTGAATACCAGTATCGAACGGCTTTACAGCGGGCACAATGTTTGGTGGTCAAGCTGCCACAAACCACACAGGGATCACTGGTAGCAACAAGACCCGGCATCGAACGAGACCCAATGGTGTTAATATTATTATTAATATTATCAGAATTGGAATGGTGAATGAATAAGTAGTTAGCGGCTGCAGTCTTGAGTGAGTAAATCAAGGCACAGATAAGCGCGAAAGCTGTAACAGCGAGCCCAAGATACCAATTGAGATCCAAAGGAGGATTATGATTATGATGATATTCTTCATGCATCGACAATAACTCTCACTTGTGATTATTATTTATAATAATAATAATAATATTGTTATTAATGGGCCAATTAGGGTTTTTCATGGGTCGAATTTGATTGATTGATTGGGGATTCAATTGATTGAGGGATTGGTTTAATCCAAAGATTGATTTGTTGGGATTTTTTCTTCCGATTATTATGGAATGGAATTGCTGCAACGAGTTATTATTAGAACATACATACATAATATTAAGTCGTTCAACGGTGTCGTTTAGTGTATCTGGTTAAGGAAACTGATCTTTCGATGGATAAAATTAAATGTATCTTTTAACTAGGAAATTGTAACTATGATGACCTAAATAAAATTGTACTTTAAATTAATTATAAAAGAACATTATGATTTATGTTTATGTGCTTTATAAATGGGATGCTGTACAGGTCTTATTTTCAAATTAAGTGTTGTGTGTCATCCTAGTCTTCAGGCGGGCACAACTACACTCATGCAGTTTGTTGACTGTCGCTTGACCCGTGAAGATGTGATGAAATGGCATTACTACCCCGCCAAAGCTTCAATATTACACTGTCGAACCATCCAGTTGACCTTGTCTTCATCTGTCGATCCCTCGTAGATCAAATTGGAGTCCTAATGTCTTAATATCTTTTTTCTTCATTTGCCACACAATCGAAGTCACAAACATATGATCGATATGAGGTGCGATGCTCTTGTGGTGCAACCAATAATTTAAACTGGTATTTTACTTGTACCGGATTGTACTAAAAAATAGTACAACCGGTTGAATCGGGTTCTACCGGGAGGTCCATTCGGTTGAATAGTTTACCTTATAATTTCCTAATAAATGTAACTTTAATACAAAAATAACCCACAACTAAATGATTCCATAACAAAAAATACTCCAAAATTTAATCCATATTAAAAAAATTAATGCAAAATCACTCAATTTTAAAAAAAATAGTCATAAAGTTTATATGTTTGAATGTTAATTGTTGGGTTAAAACTAACTTTGAGAAAATATGGGCCGCAAAAATAAAAAATTTCTCAGACATAAAACCGATTTGCCGGTAAAAACCGGTATTTTAGACAAAACCCGCCGGTACGATGTTTTAGCAAACCGACGAAAAATACCGGACTCAAAATACCGGCTTGCTATGCGAAATCCGGTTCAACAGGCCGGTTTGAACCGGTTTTTAAAACACTGGGTGCAACGACTTATTACTAAATTTTCAGGACCGAAGCAAACCCGGGTCGATGATTCTTGTGTTGTGTAAGTGTTAAATTAGTTAGATTTTATGATTCTTGTGCTGTGTAAGTGTGACATTAGTTAACTTTTATGATTGTTGTGTTGTGTAAGTTCAATTTTGTCACACCACTACTTTGTGCCTGAAAGAGTAACCATCAGTTGTTACATATTTTTGTAAATATATCAAAATTGTTTAATTTAGCAGAGAACTTTAAGTTTATAAAATATTAATTTACATTGATTATTTACTCGGGAATTAAACACCTAAGTATTCATTTACAAAACATTGTTTATTTTATTACAAGGATTTCATCATCAAAACTGAGTCATCTTATAACACGAGCTTCTATCTTCAAGATGACTTTAACCTTGCTATTGCTTACTGAAACTTAGTTACTTGCAATGGGTGGGAAAAAATACGCCAGCTATATGCTGGTGAAACATATGACTCTCAAAACATTTAAACAACAACTACAATACAAATATAGTTTTCTGTACAAGCTCAGCAGAAAGTATTTCATTTCTGGGATTTGTACCACTGCCTTATACACACAAAAGTTCTCCGAGCCACGTAGCCCCTATTGAAGAACTGGTTATGATTGTTAGATAACGGCCACGTATCCATTGCATGTTTAGGCTAGACAATTATGTTTGGGTCCATACACATGTGTAATTGGTCTGAGTTGCTTTTATTTTCTATCTTGTATTATAACGTTTTAGAGATCACGTAATCTCATATAAACATTTGACTGACTTTCCAAGACAAACAACTCGTTCATATTATCGAGTATAAAAATATGTTTTGACTGTTTGTAAAGGTTTAACGTATTCACCTGTACCGTCGGTGTTCGTTTGAAAACCTTCTTGATATGAATGAGAATGATGTTAACCTATAAATAAATAGGTTTGTATACATATCTGGATTGTGTTTCTTGATTAAGTCATAGACCTTTGGTCTAATTTAACATTGATAAATATTTGTATTTATTTGAAAACACTTGTTTATTTTGACGTTTGATTATAACATGCTTTGGTCTAATATGTTTCAACACAGTTATGAGCTTCTCCATGTAAGTAAACGGGTTCTATGGTTGATTGAGATTTGTACGAATTACTTTCCTTATGCAAGAAATTCACTATTAGTAATATCCCCCTTCCAGTTACTACATGCCCTTTAAAAATATAGTTTTGTTGACATTACTTCTTCATGAAGTAACGTTTATGAAAATTTTTGTGAATGCTTTAAAAAAAATCATTTCAAGGTTAAAGGTCGTAGCCTTAACTAGGTCTAAGCTATTTATTTATAATATAACTTAAATGTAGTTCCTACCTTAGCGGACACTTAAGAATGATAATAATAAGATAATGAGTGGCAACTTATTGGCTGAGCCTTAGTATCATAATGATAGTACGCTTAAATAATCAACAACGCGTTTGAACTTCGATACTTGCACGAACTTCGAGAAAACAAGGCCTCGACATGTTGTAACAATCGGGCACGCTTCCCTAAGCTAAGTGTGTGTAAATGAAGGTGTTTTGGGGATGATAATGGCTCAAACTCGTTATTTTCACCTTGATTTATATCTTCGGATTTTTGTTGTTTCAATTATTTACCCCATTTTTCTTTTTTATCTTGTTTAAAAAGTCAATCCCAAAATTTTTCAACCGTTGGTATTTGTTTGTCAATATTGGTAAAATTCAACGAATTTATTTACGTATCCATTATTTAAAGATTTCAAAGTAAATATGTCTCTTAAACCACACAATGGAACGAACCACGTGGACCATACGACGATCTAAATAATTATGGGTGCACACTTAATTATCGAAATCCCGGTATGGAAGCCATAGTAAGTACACTTGTGTGTGATAACTCATACCCGAGAATGATAGCAGAAAAATGGTAGAAATGCGAGTTATGACAAGGGCATGGTGGATACGCCGCTGGTATATCTTATATATAAGTGCCTTTATTATGTTCTCATTTGTGGCGTTTTTCGAGTCATGCAAAGATTTGACGTTAATCTTTTGTTTAATTTTTTTTCATACAATTGTTATTTTAAAGATATTTGTTAATAATTACTTTAAGTTTATTTTAATTTCAGGACGAAATTTCCAAAAAGTTGAGGATACTGTGACATTCGTCAATTTCGGGTTTCGTTTGTATTCGTTTTGTAATCGTTTATTATGTAAACCGACCAGTTTTGTAAACCGAAACCCTCGATATATTCAAAATGTTAGATTTTATGTTTCATATTTGTTTTACACTTGTTGGGTCTCAAAAACATCCTTTTTGGTCCTTAAAACGCGTTAAAAGCACTTAAAACGAACTTCATGGGCCAAACTGCTAATTTTGAAACTTTGAAAATTCTTGGCCATCCACCCCATCGCGCTACGCGATGGGGAGCCCCTAAGGCATTGCGTGGTCCGACGACACCTCCAGACAGCAGCTGCAGCCATGTTTTCTTGTTTGTTCTTTTGACCCAAACTCGGTTTTTACCCTCCAAACCTCTTGTTTAACCCTCCAAACATTGTCCCATAAATACAAGACACTTTCCCACGTCCATCCCTACTCTCATTTCATTTCCACACTCAAATTAAAGAGTCTTTAAGCTTATTTTTCTTTGTTCTTGGCAGTTTGACTTTCAAAAGTCAAACTGACCATAATACTTGATTCTAACTAACATATTAACACTTATAACTTATGGCACAACATATATATAATATACACCCCTTGTTACCTTTGGTGGTTACTTTTCAGGCCTCGGTTGGTTGACTTTCGGACCTCGTAAGGCAAGGCTTCATGGAGGACTTTCGTGGTCCTTGTTATATATTTTCGGCATCTAACCATATAACTTTATTATTGCTTACTAACCATGCTTAACTTATGCTCATTTTAGTTTGTAAATCATATTTATGAAGTTCAATGGTTATGGGTTTGAAGAGACTAACCTCGGTTTACCGTAAATAGCTCTAAATCGTAAACCGAACTTGTTTATTAGCTTTGTTAAATAATTGTTTAAACATGCTTATTGTTAGATTTAGGTTTCTAAAATCATTTATATGAGTTCTATGGTTATGGGTTTGCAGAATCTTACCTCGGTCTTAACCCGAAACAAGATCCGAACCGAAAACCGAACTTTCATTTAAAGACTTTATTGTTAACTTTTTGGTTGTAAAACTTAAGTATCATCATTTATAAATTATTATACAAGTTCCTTGATATTTGGATATGTGGAAACTGTTGGGTGCGGATTTTTATCCTCGGAATTGAGCCTCACTTAGGGATAACGACTTAATCTGCTATTCTGAGGAAGGTACGTTGACTAATTCAATTGTCCTATATTGTTCTTGTTTGTTTTGCAGATAAGAACACGTGGTAAATGTGATAATAAGAACGTGGACTGCAACGGATATTATCTGGACTTCGTCAAATTTGAACGTGGGAAACTAACGTATTAAGGAAGAATTAGTCTAGGGTTTCCGGTTATTTCGGTATAACAGTTGTAATCTTTTCTTATATAAATGAGCTGATAATATCATTAGTACACACACATTCACTTAACTAGCTACTAGCATACTCTGTAACACTTAGCATTCGATCACTTATCAGCTCCACCACTTGTAATCACTAATTTTCATTATTAATAAAGTCGACGGTGATAGTTTTCACCGTCCAGGGTTTTTTGTGCCGGAGATTACCATAATCATATACGAATCCGACCAAAAATTACATTCTTAATCTTTGACCAAAGAAATTCGACCAAAGATTATGTTGTTAATTCTTGACCGACGTAAGATTATTGTGATCAAGGGTTTTTTCCCTCGTAATCATATCATTGTGTCCGATATTATTATCAACAAGCACTTCACCTCACGTACTAATTTGATCAAAAGTTGCTTTACCAATTTTTGGCCGAAACAATTTGGCGCCCACCGTGGGGCAAACGGTGCTTTAATCATTATCAACTCTCAAACTAAACCCTACTTTCAACATCCACAACATGTCTTCCCAACCGAAAATTGTTTCTTTTTCTGTCGCAGCTTCAGATTCCTCTGTGAGGCCTTCTATGCCTCCTCCTCCTGCTGGTGGTATCCTGAAGAAACCTGACAACATTCAGAAGAAAACTGCTACTCCCGTATTTTCGGGATCGAGACCGTCTCCCCAGGATCCCGTTATGGTATCTAATAATGAACTTTTGTCTATTTATAAGCGGTTACAGGAACAGATGGATCGCCAGAACAAGACCAACCAGATGCTGGTAAAGGAACTGGAAGATATCAGAAAAGTCAAGAAGCCGGCGGAAGAATTCACACCATTAATCCCGAGATCTCTGGATTTCACTCCTCCAGGATCCTCAGGATTGGTGCGTCCGGAGTCAACCATGGCGTACAACCCTGGATCCTCGCTCTTCCAGCACTTAGGGTCTGCGGGATTGTACTCATCTGGATCCCAAGGATAGTTGCATGCATCCTTTGCTGGTCCGTTTCAACATGCAGGATCCTCAGGATTGTCGTAGCAGGGAGGATCCTCAGGTCATTATCAACAGGCGTTATCCTCAGGATTGTCGCGGCAGGGAGGATCCTCAGGTCCTTATCAACAGGCGTTATCCTCAGGATTGTCGCAGCAGGGAGGATCCTCAGGTCCTTATCAGCAGGTGGTATCCTCAGGATTTACGCAACACGCATGATTCTCAGGAGTACCTCCATCAGGGTTCTTCAATCCTCAACAGCCATTTGCTCAGACTCAGCAATTTGCAGGGTCCTCCGAGATGCACCAGGGAGACTTCATCCCGATGCAGGCTAACACTTCGGCCACTCCATCTGTCACTCTAGGAAATACTATGTTCGGGAATGCCAGCTACAACACCCAAACCGTTCCTCAGAATATCAATCAGGGTAACACTTTAAATACAATTCCTTTTAATGCTAATCAAGGATTTTTGCAGGATGCAGACATAAGTTCAAGTTTAGCCCGAGAATTACAAAAGCTTAAGGACATGATATCAAATGTTCCTGGTGTTACCCGTCCCATAGCTGAAGTTCCCACTGATAGTCACAGAATATCCCGATTTGTACCATCAATTGGTGACGTACAGATCCCAAAATGGTTTCAAACCCCAAATATGAAACTGTACGATGGTTCAACGGATCCCGAGGAACACGTTGCACAGTATAGAGAGCGTATGGAGATCAACCCAATCCCTATGGAAATTAAGGAAGCATGTCTTTGCAAGGGATTTGTGTCTACCTTGACCGGAGCAGCTATGAAATGGCTACTGAGTATTCCTCCTAATACTATCACTTCTTTTTCTCACTTAATTAACTTGTTCAATAACCAGTTTTCTTGCAGTAGAACATTTGAGAAAATGACAGGTGATATTTACAGGGTTACCCAAAATCCTGGGGAATCCTTGAGAGATTTTATTACCAGGTTTAGCAAGGAGTCGTTGGAAATTCCAAATCTAAACCCGGCTTCAGCAGTGGAAGCTCTTAAGCTGGGGTTAGAAAAAGGCTCCTCTTTCTATGAAGATCTTGTTATGACTCCATGCAGGCCATTAGATGAAGCAAGAAGCAGAGCTCTGAGGTTTATCAGGCTGGAAGATGATAAGAAAAACTATAAAATCGGTAACCCGAAGTATGACCAGACGAACAGGAAGGCCGAATCCCCAGGAAAATCATATCGGTCAAAACCTTATTACAAGCCTGATAACCCCAGGATCAATGCAGTTGATGATGAGGATAATGAAGAATATCCTAAAGTTTCTGAATATTGTTTTTCTGTTGATATTGGTGGATTAATGTGTGCCATGCAGGATTTAGGTGAAAAAGCCAAAGAAGGTGGAAAAACAAGGAGTCTACAAAGACAAATCAAAGTGGTGTGCCTTCCACGAAGACTTTGGGCACTTGACTGATGATTGCATTGCTCTCAGAAGAGAAATTAGCTATCTTCTCAGCAAAGGCCACTTGAAAGAGTTACTTGGCAGGAAAAGGGAAGAGAGCAGAATCCTGAGAATATTCCTGAAAAGCCAACTCCACCACCAACGGATGCAAAAACAATCATGTTCATATCCGGAGGATCCGACATCTGTGGAACCTCTTATTCTGCTGCAAAGAGAAATGCTGATAAGAGGAAGTTAGAAGTGGCTGACAGACCAACAAAGACATCCATTCTCACTCAAACAAAGACCATGACCTTCGATGAAAGTGATAGAGATAACATTCAGGATCCTCACCATGACAGTTTGGTAATAACATTATATGTGGCTAACCATTATGTGCGCAGGATCCTCGTAGATGGCGGAAGCTCTGTCAACATTATTCAATCAGATGTGCTGAGAAAGATGAATATTCCTAAGGATGAGATTGTTCCCAGTTCCTCAGTACTGGTTGGATTCAGCGGAGAGACTAAGAGCACTATTGGGGAAATAAAACTCCCAGTATACGTCGAAGGGGTAAATAAAATACAAAAATTTTGTGTTATTGACTGTTTGTCTTGTTGCAATATCATATTAGGCAGGCCCTGGATACACGACATGAAAGCAGTCCGCTCCACCTATCACCAATGTGTGAAATTCCCAAGTCCGTGGGGAGTTATCAAAATCATCAGCGATCAACAAGATGCAAAGAATTGCTACACATCCTCTATGAAGTGTACTGCCAAACCCCAGCAGGCGTAGCAATTATTGAAACCAGCACGAGACGTAATGGAGGCCAGGGAACAAGAAATCAAAGAAGTACTTCCTTATCCCGAGGATCCTGAAGTCAAAGTGCTGATGGGAACTAGCATTCCTGAGGATATTGAGTCAAAATTGCTCGATTTTCTCAAGTCAAGACTGTCGACATTCGCATGGAAACATGAAGATATGACAGGTATTTCCAAAGATATTATAACACATAAACTTGGAATTGATAATTATTTCAGGCCAATCCATCAAAAGAGAAGAAAGTTTGCACTTGAGAGAAACATAATTATCCAAGAAGAAGTTGAAAGACTTTTGAAGGCAAATATGATCAGGGAAGTTCAATATCCCCGATGGTTGGAAAATGTGGTGGTTGTGCAGAAAAAGAATGGAAAATGGAGAGTTTGTGTAGATTTTACAGACTTGAATAAAGCCTATCCTAAAGATCCATTCCCTCTGCCACACATCGATTCGATGGTAGAAGCTACAGCCGACCACGAGATGCTGACATTTATGGACGCATCCTCAGAATTTCAGCAAATCCAAATGGAGCCCTCAGATCAAGAAGACACAGCCTTCATGACTCCCACATGTATTTATTGTTGTATTGCTATGCCCTTTGGACTTAGAAATGCAGGTGCAACCTATCAGAGGTTAGTTAACATGATGTTCAAAGAGCAACTGGGGGACACGATGGAAGTCTATATTGATGATATGGTGGTGAATTCCAAGAAAGCTGAGGATCACCTCCAGGATCTCAAGACTGCATTTGATATCCTCGACAAATATAACATGAAGCTGAACCATGCAAAGTGCCATTTCGGAGTGAATGCTGGCAAATTCTTGGGATACATGGTCACCAAAAGGGGGATAGAGGCGAGTCCAGAGCAGATACAAGCTATCCTGAACCTGAAATCCCCAGCATCAGTCAAAGATGTTCAAAGACTGACTGGTAGGATAGCAGCACTCAACAGATTCATATTTAAATCCTCAGAAAAGTGCAAGGAGTTTTATGATATCCTGAGGAAAAACAAAAGGTTCGAATGGACCAGTAAGCATGAGGAGGCTTTAATGTCCTTAAAAGCTTATCTCTCCTCTGCTCCTCTACTGGTAAAACCCGAAGAAGGCGAACCTCTATCTCTATATCTAGTTGTATCAAATAATGCCGTGAGTGCAGTTTTAGCTAAGGACCTCGAAAGTCAACAACATCCCATTTATTATGTAAGTAAGAGTTTATTAGATGCTGAAACCAGGTACTCTTATCTTGAGAAATTAATTTTAGCACTTATTATGGCATCTACTAAACTTAGACATTATTTTGAAACTCATCCTATTCTTGTTAAAACTAATTACCCTATTAAGTCTATTTTGAGGAAACCAGAAATGTCAGGTAGGATGGAAAAATGGGCTGTAAAGCTGAGTGCATATGATATAGCATATGAACCCAGGACTGCCATCAATTCCTAGGCATTAGCAGACTTTGTGGCTGATTTCACCAGTGAACTTAAAGAAGAAGCAGACTTGGAAGTCCAACAATTGGAAGAAACCAAAGATAAGTGGACTCTATACACTGATGGTGCTTCAAATGTTAGAGGAACAGGTCTTGGGATCCTGCTGAAATCGCCACAGGGGGACATTATACCTCAATCCATATCCTGCGAATTCCAAGCCACAAACAATGAGGCAGAATATGAAGCTTTGATAGCAGGATTACAACTAGCAGTCGACATGAAAATCAGGTTATTCAAGTTCATGTTGATTCATTATTATTAACTAATCATTTTAATGGTTCATATACTGTTAGAGGAGAAAAACTGATGAAATATTTAGAGCTAGTCAAAAAACTAGCAAAATGTTTCGAAATGTTTGATATTTCACAGGTACCTAGAGAAGAGAATGTTGAAGCAGACGCCCTAGCATACTTAGCTTCATCCTTCAGAATACCGGAAGGTGTCAAGATTCCCATCATACACATTCTGAGACCAACAATAGAAGAACAAGGTGTCAATGAAATATCAGAAGATGATGAAGATATGAGAGCCAAGGATCCTGAGGATAATGAAAATTCTTGGATTATCCCAATCAGGAGATATATTCAGGATGGGGTTATCCCCAAGGATGAAAACCCAAGAGCTTTTCGCACAAAGGTAATCCCATATGCTATAATGAATGATATATTATACATAAAATCTCTTGCAGGACCATATCTTAGGTGCTTGGAGAAGACAGGAGCTCAAGAAGTTTTTCAGGATATCCATGAAGAAGATTGTGGGAATCACACTGGGGGCAGAACACTATTCTCCAAAATCCCGAGGACCGGATATTTTTGGCCAACGATGAAGAGAGATGCTATGAGTTATTCCCAGAAATGTGATGCATGTCAGAGACATAGCAACATTCTCCACCAGCCAGCAGAACCCTTGTATCCTATTATATCCCCTTGGCCTTTCATGAAATGGGGTATGGATATAGTGGGAAAGCTACCAAGAGATCTGGGAGGAAAAGTCTTCATGCTGGCAATGACAGATTATTTCTCAAAGTGGATTGAGGCTGAGTCTTTTGTTCAAGTCAGAGAGAAAGAAGTTATCTCATTCATCAAGCGCAATATTCTGACAAGATTTGAAATCCCGGCAGAGATAGTGTGTGACAATGGCTCGCAGTTCATCGGCAAGAGAACCACCAACTTCTGTGCCAGTTGGGGAATCAAAATGATCACTCAACACCTGTCCATCCTCAGGCTAACGGACAGGCCGAGTCAAGAAACAAAATCATTATCAATAACCTGAAGAAAATGTTGGGGTCTAAGAAAGGAAAGTGGGCCGAGGAACTACCTTTTGTTCTTTGGGCAGGTAAGACCACTTCAAAGAATGCTACTGGTCAGAATCCTTTCTCATTGGTGTTTGGAGCTGAAGCAGTTATCCCGACAGAGATGGTTATCCCTACAGCTAGAGTCAGTCATCAAAATTCCGAAGATAACACTCAGAGTCTACTTGAAGATTTAGATGCAGTAGAAGAACTCAGGGATTTAGCAAAGATAAAATGGCCTCTTATCAACAGAAGATAGCAAAGTCCTACAACAAAAATATCAGGGTTCGTAGATTTCAAGAAGGGGATTTGGTTCTCCGAAAAGCCTTTCAGAATACTACAAATCCTGCAGATGGAAAGCTTGCACCAAAGTGGGAAGGTCCTTACTTGATAGATTCGGAAGCAGGAAAGGGGGCATACAGATTGTCCACTTTGGATGGTGACTTACTACCAAGGGCTTGCAACGCTATCCACCTCAAAAAATATTTTATGTAAGATTTCTATCCCGAGGATAATTTAACAGTAATGTTAAACAACTAATTTATCTTTTTATTTTTCAACATTATTATTCTTCTATCCTGGTACTGACTTAAGCATCGGAAGGGTGTTAGAAAGGCTAACACCCACCCCTCACTTAGAGTTGACTGTTTTGTAGCTTGAAGATATGTGGTATCCCCACATGGAATGGAGTCAATTTGGGCTTTGTCGCCAGTATATATAGGCCTTGTCGCCAGTTTAATCCTAAGGTTTAAGGGGTTTTCATCTCTTCTCAAGGGCTTTGTCGCCAGTTGGCCTTTGTCGCCAGTTAAGGTATTATTCAATACTTTCTAAGGTTTATGGGGTTTTCACCTCTTCTTAAGATCGCCTGTAGCGCACGTTTATTCAGCCGTAGTTTGAGAGACGGGGCCAGCACATGAAATATAGTAACTTGTTACCTCGTTATCCTCAGCTATTGGTTTGAATCTCAAGTTTATGGTAGACGTACCATTTCCTAAGGTTTAAGGGGTTTTCACCTCTTCTCAAGGGCCATGTCGCCAATTTAATCCCATGGTTTAAGGGGTTTTCACCTCTTCTCAAGGGCCATGTCGCCAGTTTAATCCTAAGGTTTAAGGGGTTTTCACCTCTTCTTAAGGGCCTTGTCGCCAGTTTAGGCCTTGTCGCCGGTATATTTGGGCCTTGTCGCCAGAATATTTGAAATTATTCTCAGGATAATATTACGGGATATCCTTATGATTAGAAGAACAACCTGAGAGGTAATCTTGTTAACAAGGACGAAGTGGTCTATACCTTATCAAAGTTGATTACTAAATAATTCTGGTATGACTTCCTATTTTGCAATGTTCTTTATTTCCTTCTATTTAATGAATTTTATGACTTTATGATGGTTCATTAACTTAAACCTAAATTTTGTTTCTTATCTCACTTGGATTTCTAAATTATAATGAAATCAACTTTATTGTGAAAATTCGATAACATGAACGAAGATAAAACACCAACATAAGTCATAAAAGGTTATTCTACTAATATTAAAAGTGCAGGAAAAGGATGATTCAGGTTTCACTCAAAAAAGTGCCCATCCACATGAACCATCATATTGTCTTAAAGCAAGAAATAAAAGGTTTGGGCTTCGTCCTGAACTAGGATCCCTCCACCCAAACCATTAGCCTAAGCATACTACATTATCCTTACATAACCAAAATAAAAATTGCCCAAACAACCATAAAAAGCACATAAAAACCACTTGAAAACCAGGCCTAAACCTTATCACCTTCAACCTGGTCGCCCTCCTTCTTCTCCAACTCCGTCACCTCACCAGCCTTGGTTTCCTTCACCTCTTCACTAGCACCAGCCTCCTTGACCACCTCAGAAGTGCCCGCCACATCATCTTCCTCAATATTCTCACCCCTCAGCATCTTCAGCTTCTTCTTCCAAGCCACAGAGTTCCAGGAATCCATCGTGTAGCCTTTCGTGTGAACTTCCTCTGGCATCTTGAGCATCGACTCCAGGATACTGGTGGCTGCACACTTCTTGGCCTCTTCGAGGAACTCAGTCTTCTCCAACTCAAATGAGGCTCTGAGATCCAAAATCTCTTTATCCTTCTTTTTGAGCAGCTTATCCTTGATGTCAGCAGCATGCAGAAGATCGGCAACCTTAGCCTCAGCATCTTTTTGAGCCAACTTAGCATCCTGGGATCTCTGACGGTAACCTTCAGTTTTCTGTTATCCCCAAATTAACATAAGTTTTCTGCAGTTTACTATTTTCAGGATAAACAAAAGTACTTACTATCCCAAGAAAGTTGGCAAGAGCTTGCAGCTTTTCCACAACGTCAGTAGTGCTCATATTGGCAAAGAGCTCGGTCTCGGCTGAAGTAGTGGCTTTCCTCTTCTTCTGTGCCGCGCTTTTTTGACGGGTCGTCGGAACTCTCACTATCGGAGAAGCAGTCTTGGAGTGTTCTTGCTTTACCACGGTCCTATCCTCAATGAGATCGTCCAGATCAACTAAGCTGAAAGAAGACTTTGGCTTCGTGATCCCTATACAACAATTTATCAAGTTATTTCCAAGAAAGTAAAATCCTAAGGATTTCATGAAAAACCCAAAAAACTTACCAGAAGACATGCTCTCAACAGACTTTGCAGCAGTTACACTTGTCTCTCCCGTTTCTTCTTCTAACCAGAACTCCCTATCCTCTGGTGGAATCTTAAACAACGCCTTAAGCCTTCTATTTGTATCCTTCCTATACTTTACCAAATCCTCTAACACAACTGCCGACAAAGAAACCATATTAACATAAAACGTTTGCAAAAGAAATTCTATCCTAAACATTTCCTACCCTTGTGAACCCATTTTATAGGCAAGTTCATTTCGTCGGGAATAGAGTCACGACGAAAAAAAAAGAATTTTTTTCTTCCAATCAGGGTCGCTAATGGACACCTTGGGAACCATGTAAAGACGGCTGGATTTGGATTGAAGGCAGTAGCGGAAAGATCTGTGTGTACGGAGGTTATAGGTGGCAGCTATCTCAGGTATACCAATCGACAACCCATGAGTTTTATTCAATCGATCTACGGTGGCCAAGACTCTCCACACCATCGGCATGACTTGTGAGTACGAGAACCCGGTGGCGTCAAAAAACTCCTTGATAAGCGGGGGAAAAGGGTATGAAAGGCCGATTGGAAAAGGGTAATAGAAGAAGCACACCCAGGTTTTAGAAGAGAAGTCAGCCTTGACTTTAGAATCGTAGGGTCTGATAATGGCTTCGGCAGGTAGCAGGCCTGAATCTTTTAGAAATCTAATGTCAAGATCTCTAAAGAGACACTGGTCTTCATCGGTGGCCGGAATAAGAGCTTGGTCGACAAAATCGTCCGAGGTTGTGAAAGAGAAAGGATTGGGCGCTCGAGGGGTTCTCTTCCTCATTATCGATTGAATCGGAAGAAAAATTTCAAGAAATTAAGAAGAAAAGAGATAAGAACTAACCTGATTATGAACCGGTGGAAGAGTATTATGATTTGGAAAAGTGGGAATGGTTTAATTATAACCTAAAGAAATGGTTATAGAGTCTCCTTGATACACGTGCACGTCCTTTCAAATCGCAGAGATATTATTGATTTTAAAATTCAAAATTTTTATAGTTGTCACGCGGTAAAAATTGGGGGCAATTGTTGGGTGCGGATTTTTATCCTCGGAATTGAGCCTCACTTAGGGATAACGACTTAATTTGCTATTCTGAGAAAGGTACGTTGACTAATTCAATTGTCCTATATTGTTCTTGTTTGTTTTGCAGATAAGAACACGTGGTAAATGTGATAATAAGAACGTGGACTGCAACGGATATTATCTGGACTTCGTCAAATTTGAACGTGGGCAACTAACGGATTAAGGAAGAATTAGTCTAGGGTTTCCGGTTATTTTGGGATAACCGTTGTAATCTTTTCTTATATAAATGAGCTGATAATATCATTAGTACACACACATTCACTTACCTAGCTACTAGTGTACTCTGTAACACTTAGCATTCGATCACTTATCAGCTCCACCACTTGTAATCACTAATTTTCGTTATTAATAAAGTCGACGGTGATAGTTTTCACCGTCCGGTGGTTTTTTGTGCCGGAGATTACCATAATCATATACGAATCCGACCAAAAATTACATTCTTAATCTTTGACCGAAGAAATTCGACCAAAGATTACGTTGTTAATTCTTGACCGACGTAAGATTATTGTGATCAAAGATTTTTTCCCTCGTAATCATATCATTGTGTCCGATCTTATTATCAACAAGCACTTCACCTCACACGCTAATTTGATCAAAAGTTGCTTTGCCAATTTTTGACCGAAACAGAAACCATCTATGAACTTATTGTGAGATGGAAACCGAACTAAACCGATTTTCACTCGCTTAAGTCACAAAGTGTGTTTTTAGCTATCAAGACTTGTATAAATCTTTAAAAATACTTTATAAACTAATTTTAATTATTTTCTTAAATACTTGGAAATGTTGGATCCAACTTGAACTCATAACAAAGTTTGGACGACAAAACCGAACACTCGCTTAACAGACGTTGTTAGTTCTAAAACAATAGAACTACATACTTGATTAAGTCTTATTAAATTTTAATGAGTTATCTCATAACATTCATTATTTTGGAAAGTTGACTTTGGGTTTGACCAATTATCAAGACCCGAACCAACAACCCAAAACACTCGTTAAAACCCGTTTTAGTATCTATATTATAAAGGGACTTGCATTCTAGCATTTTTACCCGCCTTATTACTTAAAATAGGTTGAGTAAATATTAAGGCTAGATACTTTAACCCGACTTCGAGCAAACTTATATTTTAAAGACTATTATTATAATTTCTTGAATATTTACATTTTAAACCTTAAACTTTAAATTGTTTAAATTTCTTATCTTTTATTTTATTTAAAGAATTCCTAGACAACCTTTCTAATACAAGACTTCCTTCCACCTAGACCTTGCTCGTTAAACCTCATCCTTCCGGTTACCCGTCATTTTACCGATCAAGATTATTACTTGAACGTGAGTACTTTTCATACCCCGTTTTCCATCTTTTGTTTTGGAGTGCTATTGCATACTTATTCAAACTAAATTCTTTATACTTGAGTCTTAAACCATAAACGTTATTGTATACTTTACTTTAAATAAATGCTCGATTTGGTGTTCTATGCTTACATGCGTATATGCTTATGTGTTTACTGCTTTTGGTTGGTTGATTCTTAAATCCGTGAACTATCTGGTATTCTCTTATAGCACGATGTCGTTAATGCATTCTTATTAACGATAACTATAAAATCCTAGACTATTTGGCATCCCCTTATAGCAAGGTGTCGTTAATGTATTCTTATTAACGATAACTATAAAATCCTAGACTATTTGGCATCCCCTTATAGCAAGGTGTCGTTAATGTATTCTTATTAACGATCTCATGGAAATCCGAATCTATTTGGTATTCTCTTATAGACGGTGTCTCTAAGGTATTCTTATTAGCGATCTCATTTTATCCAAATTATTGCTATTACTTATTGTTTCGTATACAAGTTGTGGAAATTTCTTATTATATACATATTGTTCAAAAAACTATGAAATTGCTCACCAACCTTTGTGTTGACAAACTTATTTTATGCAATGTTACAGGTTTGACTTTGGTTGACTCGAAAACTTGACGAAAAACGTTATCAAGACTATTAGGATATTAGCAAAACGAACAATATATATTTGTTTACTTGTATTCAATTTGTTTTTGTATGAACAAGATGTGTGGTTTATTGATTTTATGAAATAAAATGAGTTGAATAAATATTGTCGCTTTAATAGCGTCTTGTGTATTTGGGCAATCCATTGCACCCCAGCATGTTCTGACGCCTTTGGTCGGAGTGTGACATTTATAGCCAAAATTTGGATTCCATCACGTATCGTGATGGAGCCCATTTTGTGGCCTTCATGTATCGCGACGTTGCAATTTCTGCGAGGATGCCACATGTTGGCATGTGGCCTGTCAAAACATGCCACACGTTGACACGTGGTTAGACACGTGTAGCCGGTTGCTTAACAGGGTCATCGCGTAATGCGATGATCCTTGGTATGGTCTAATATATATATATAGGTGTTGGATCATTTCAGAAGTTTATTTACAGCGAGAAGTGCGAGAAGTGAATGTGTAACTCCATTAATCCCTAATTTCACTCCATTTCTTATGTGTAGGTGTGTTGTGTAGGTGCGTATGTACGTGTGTAGGTACGTATGTTTGTATATGTGTATGTATGTTTGTATGTGTGTAGGTACGTAGGTTCAATGTGGCTCGGTACATTTGTATGTGTATAGGTAGGTTTGAATGTGTATTGAGACATATATACAACCAACCTACATACATGCAAGATCCATCCCCTATATATATATATATATATTCGACACTTTTAAATATTGTGAGCTATTTTTTATTGAATATAACTTCTATTTGGCTCATATTTAAAGTTTAAAGGTTTAATGAGACTAGGAGCTAAATTGGAGTATTTTTACTAAACATGAGCGACGTATAAATCTTTGAACTATGATTATATTGTTAATGGTTTACTTTAGTTTAAGGCTCCTGATATAAATAAATATTATCTGGCATAGTTGAGACTTACATGAATTAATTTATGTGCTTACAGTTGAAATAAAATAAAAGAAATCATGATGGAAACAAAAGTTACAGAAGTCTCAAAATATCAATTTTAACGGAAGGAGAAGCGGGATACAAAATGTCAAAAAGGTTTTAATCACTTGGGCTACAACAAATTTAGTGGATTTGGACTCTATGGACTCGTTTACTATTCAGAGATTAAAAATCAAAAAGGCATAAAGAGGGTCTGGGGGTCGGCGAAAAAAAAAGGGGTTTTTTTTAAACCTACTGCCATGAAGGGGGCACCCCTGTTGGTGTGACAATGTTCGGGAGCCAGAAAAGAAGAAAAGAAAAAAAGAAATAAAGAAGCAAGCAAGAAGGTTAAATATATTTTATTATTCGATGAATTGCACTTTATTTTTTATTCTTGTTTCATCAATTACTATGATTGGCTAAACTGTTATACTGTCTGGGTTTGGATGAATACTTTTTAGTCTCCTTTAACTTTTGGTTTTGGATTATTATTGATTGGTTCATGCTTTGGTAAAGTTTTTATTTTATTTGGTTATGATGCATATGAGTATTTGGTATTAATTTATGATCAATTTGTTTTTCCTTATGCGTCTTTGTGAATGTCTTTCATGTATGAATGCGTATTAGGTTGTTTACAGTGTGTTTACAACTACTTTATGGTTTATAGTTAACGTATTCCTTAGGAACAATAACTGAAAGTTTAGAGATACCTTATATTCTGCCACTTGAGAGACCAGGAGGTAATTAAGTGTCGTCTGTTTTGGTATTTTGCGGGTTTGGGTAGTGATTGCAAGTGAGTGAGTTACCCTAGATTCCTTTAGATTCTTGTAGATCCGAGTTATAACCGAATTCAATAAGAATACCATTTTACGCCTTAGGGTGTTTTGTGATTAGAGAGACCGTGAGGTAATTTAGCCTTTGGGTACCTTAGCATATTTAGGTAAGGTGATACCGGGAGGTGATCCGAGCCATTAAACCGTTAAGCTTTACATGATATTTAGGGTTCTTAGGTATTGTTGGTGAGACCGGGAGGTGATCTAGCGTACTTTAGTTATTCGTCAGTGTCATATTTTTAACCTGGTTACCAATCATAAATCCAATCTGAGAGTTTACGAGTTGACTAGTAGGATTCCTTGCCTATGTAGTTGTTTCACCCTATTTGAGTTCTAAACCAATTTGTCCGTGTCTAGTTTTCGTGCCAGTTTAAGTATTCTTTAGATTTTAGTTAATAATAAAAAACACAAAAATCAATTAAATCTATTTATTTAAGTTTGTCAGAGTCTAGTTTAGGTGTCGCTAGTGTCTCGTGGGTTCGATATCCGGACTTCATTAGGCTTTACTACAGTTGATAGGTATACTTGCATGTCTAGTGGTCTAGCATTAGGATAGTCTAGATTTATAAATTTAAAACTAGAGTGTCTAAGTTAGGTTAAGTTTTTAATAGACCGTTTGGCACATCAATCCTATTGGTTTGGCCATCACGTAGCGCGATGTCGCCCAAGTATCGGTTTTTGTGAAGATCCATTGTGTAATGCAATGGGTCAGAAATTTCAGAATTTTCATTTTAAGTCCTTAAACTTTTGAGAATTGGCATTTTAGACTAAATCTTAAGTTGGAAAATTTTGAGGTGTTACAAATTTTAGGTTAATGTTGTGTATGTTAACACAATTAGGGTTAGTTCAATTTTAGGTTGATTATGTATTCATATGTTGAATTTACTACATAATGGGAGTTTTGGATGGCTAAATTGGACTAATAATCCTACCCGTCCCAGTTGTGAAAAGGTAATCCATTATATGGTGAAGATAATGAACAAGAAATACGAGTTTACAAGAATGAAAACCAAAGAAGTAACAAGATTCAAGATTGTGTTAGACATCAGTTGGTTATGGTTCTTTGTGTATGTTTGTTTTTATTGATTAGTTGTGTAATTTGTATTTTCCATACAGGATAATGTAATGTTTGTAGTACTTCTAGTTTTAGTTTATGTTAAATATATATAGTTTGTTGTTTAAACTATTTACATGATTTGTTTTGCACATTAACAGTCATGTTACAGCCATGATGAAATTGTAGAGGTTGAGAAGGATGCGTGGCAAGTGGAAAAACATGTTTGTAATGTTGGTAAGTTGACATTGAAGCTGGTCAATTTAAAAACCATGTTGTTAATGTTGACAAGGAAGCGAGTCAATTGGAAGAAAATGAAATGATAGCCTACTTAGTGCAAGAAGATGAATTCTTCAGACCAAATGAAGAATATGAAATGGAGTCAGGCAATAATTATGACCCTGAGGTTTTGAAATATGCTTATCACTATACAATGGTTCATATTCTCTTAATGGTTAAGATTTAGCATTAAGTCTGAATGGTTAAGAGTATACCTTTTAATGGTTACATCTTAACCATTCAGACTTAAGGATACCTCTAAACCATTAAGAGGTTATGAACTATTAAGAAGTAGATTCTTAAAGACCATTAAAAGGCTATATGTGACATTCGTCAATTTCGGGTTCTATTTGTATTCGTTTGTGTATTCGTTTATCATGTAAACCGACCCGATTTATATCCTGAACATTTCAAATTTATAAAATATTGGATTTTATATTACTAAATCATTCCCACATGTTCAATTTGAAAAACCCCTTTTACGGATTCGAAAACGCATTTAAAACGATCCAATTACATCAAAAACGAACTTCGGGACGCAAAACGAACCACGCAAGACGAGCTGACCAAACCCCACCCTCATGGGCGCCGCGCCCAGCGGCCATGAAGGCTAGGGCAGCTGCGCGTGGCGGCCTCAGACCTGCAGATTCGTTTTTTTTTTTGGCTTTTTTATGCTTTCTTGTGTTTATAACCAACTCATGTTCATGCAAGAATCTTTATGCTTGACCATTTTAACTTACCCTATATGTACACACCTATCTTCTTCATTTTTACACTTTCTCATACTCCAAATTCTCTCTTAATTAAAAGATCTTAAAGGTTGTTCTTCATGTTCTTGGTAGTTTGACCTTCCAAAGTCAAATTGACATAGTCTTTCATTTTAATTAACTTACTAACTCTTATTATACTTGAAGCTTATGGAACAACATATATATATATATATATATATATATATAATATACACCCCTTGTTACCTTTGGTGGTTACTTATCCGGCCCTGGTTGGTTAAGTTTCGGACCTCGTAAGTCAAGGCTTCATGGAGGACTTCGTGTCCTTGATATATATATATATATATACACTTATAAACTTGTTTATACATACTAACCATGCTTAACTTCTGCTCATTTTTGTTTGTTTGTCATATTTACAAGTTCCATGGTTAGGGGTTCTAAGAGTTTATGCTTCGGTTTAACCGTAAATAACTCTAGACCATAAACCGAACTTTGCTTAGTGGTTTTTTTAATTACTTGTTTAAAAATGTTTAATGTTAGATCTCAGTTTATAAAATCATTTTTATGAGTTCTATGGTTATGGGTTTGTAGATTCTAACCTCAGTCTAAACCCGAAACTAGATCCGAACCGAAAACCGAACTTTTGTATAAAGACTTTATTGTTAACTTTTTGGTTGTAAAACTTAAGTATCATCATTTATAAATTGTTATACAAGTTCTTTGATCATTGGGCATGTGGTAACCGTCTATGAACTTATTGTGAGATGGAAACCGAACCAAACAGAACTTTCGTTTAAAGACTTTATTGTTAACTTTTGGATTGTAAAACTTAAGTTTCATCATTTATAAATTATTATTCAAGTTCTTTGATACTTGGGAATGTGGAAACCACTATGAACTTATTGTGAGATGGAAACCGAACCAAACCGAATTAGACCGATTTTCACTCGCTTAAGACGCACAAGTGTGTTTTTAGATATCAAGACTTGTATATTTCTTTAAAGATACTTTACAAACTGAATTTAAATATTTATTTAAAGTACTTGGAGTGTTGAATTCAACTTGATCTTATAACAAAGTTGGACCGACAAAACCAAAAACTCGCTTAACGTATAGTGTTAGTTCTAAAACAATAGAACTACATACTTGGTTAAGTCTTCTTAGATTTTATTGAGTCATCTCATAACATTCGTTATTTTGGAAAGTTGACTTTGGGTTTGACCAATTATCAAGACCCGAACCAACAATCCGAAACACTTGTTAAAACTCGTTTTAGTATCTACATTATAAAGGAACTTGCATTCTATCATTTTTACCTGCCTTATTACTTAATGTCACACCCCGACCGAAGGCGGCGGAACATGCCGGGGTGCAACCGATTGCCCAAATACACAAGACACTATTTAAAGTGACAATATTTAATCAGCTCATTTATTTCATAAATCAATAATCAACACATCTCATTCACATAAACAATTTGAATACAGGTAACAATATTATATTGTTCATTTTACTAATATCCTAATGGTCTTGGTAACGTTTTCATCAAGTCCTCGAGTCAACAAAAGTCTAACCTATAACATTTCATAAAATAAAGTTTGTCAACACAAAGGTTGGTGAGCATCTCATAAGTTTGAGCATATAAGTATATAATAATATAAAGCCACAAAACTTGTATACAAAACAATAAATAATAGCAACAATTTAGATATGCAAAAGATAAATGGTTCGGACCCTTTCTAAATGGTAACAACCAAGTATACTCGGATCATAGTGTCCATGACTACCCGCCTCATGCTAAATAGTTATCGTTAATAAGAATACATTAACGACACCCTCCATAAGAGAATACCAAATGGACTCGGGATTTCGATTCGGATCGCGATACCGTCTATAAGGGGATACCAAATAGATCGGATTTTGTGAGGCCAACCTGCCTTAGCATTCAAGTGTGGCTACCCGCCAAAGCAATAAACATTTAAGCATGTAAGCATAGAACACCAAATCGAGCAATTATTTAAGTAAAGTATACAATCACGTTTGTGAGTTTAAAGATTCAAGTAAATAAAGCATTTAGTTTGATAAGTATGAAATGTCACCCCAAAACGGAAGATGGAAAAAGGGGTATGAAAGTACGCACCTCGATTAATGAACCGGGAAATAAATAGATAAGTAAATGAAGCTGAACGGTAAACGACAGATCCGACTTGAAACGATAAACACCTTAGCTAAAAAAATAATATAATATATATTAATGAACTTGAAACCATAATGAAACTATATCGGAAACAATGAACGATGAGGTTCGGTTGTAAATCGGATTACCGGTGAATTTGTAAATGATTAGGGACTCACACTTAATTGATAATTTAAAATAATATAATATTATTTTATTGGGCCTTTAAATAACTATAAACCAATATTAAATAGAAGCGAGACGGGTTTTAAATCAAGAGCTTGGTTGTATAAACATGAATATATAATAAAGCTTATAATGATGTTATTAATTATAAAGATAGAAATGATAATAACGATTTTAAAATATGTTATATATATATGTATATATATACATATATGTATATATTTTGATATATAAGATAAAGATGATAATAATACATAGAAATATTACCAATTGAAAAATCTTGTTAAAACTAATAATAGTAGTAGTAATAATAAATATAATAATAATTACTTTTGTTTTTGTATATATTATTAATAGATTTTTATAAGTTTTAAATGATAATAGTAATAATTATTATAATAATTATATTTGCTATATTAATAATAACTAATACTTATAACATTTTAATAATAGTAGTATTAGTGATAAAGATATGACTCGAGTGACGATGACGTTAAAAAGGCAACTAGGTCCGACATGGGTTTCGGTTTAATAAAACATGTAGATAATACTAATTTTAATAATATTCCTTAATAATCACAATAACAACGATAATAATAATCATAATAATAATAATCTATTATTATGAAAAAAATGATAATAATAATAATAATAATAGTGATAGTAATATATAATAGTAATAATATGAATTAAACCTAAAATAATAATATAACATTTATATATATTTATTTTTATACATAAATCCAAGACCGATTTTAAGTGGTTAGTAACCCGGGTGTATTCCGTCTTAACTAACCAAACCCGATTTGTTTAAGTTTGCCGACAAAACCATTGTTCCCCAAAATCATTTCAACCAAAACTAAAACTCAAATCGATCAAACTAAATCCGGTTCGGATAGCAATTTAAGACCGCAAACTCGATTATGACAACAAAACGAACCGAAATCCGAAACTAGTTTACCTATTAGACGTTCATATGGCCGTGGCTATACTCCGGGAAGAAACCGAGCCGAAGAGAGAGATCGACGGAGAGAGAGGAGCCGAGTGAGAGAGACGGAGAGAGCGAGAAGGCGGTGCAGCGAGAGAGAGGTGCGGGACAGAGATAGAGTGAGAGTGAGAGAGAGAGATACGAGAAAGAGAGAGAGAAAGTTGCGGGACGGAAAGCCGGTTTTCCGGTCAGGTCGCCGGAAAACGAAACCGAAGAGGAAAAAGGGGCTGCGGGGCTGCCGGAAAGCCGAGGGGTAGTGGTGTCAGATTGAGGGAGGTGAGAAGGGACGGCTGGAGGTGGTGGGTGGTGTCGGAGGTCGCCGGAGCCAATTCCGGCCGTCACCGGTCGCCGGAAAACGGCGCCGGAATTGGAAGAGAGAAAGAGGGAGGCTGGATGTTAATATGATGCTAGGGTTAGGTTTTTTTGAGTTTATATATATAATATATATTTTCAAAATACCCCCTCAAGTTTCATCAAAGATTAAAACGAGTTTAAGGGTTCGTAAAAACTTATAACGACTTTACGAAAAATCTTTTTGAACTCCTTATGTTTTTCTTAGGGTCATTATAATATGACAAACATCGGTTTATTAATGATCGATGTCTATTATAAAAATTATATAATAATCAATTAAGGTTCTAAAAATGTTGAGTCCGGTTTACGTAATAAAAGTTTACAAAACGATTACAACTCGAGACTCGAATTTGACGAATGTCACACTTAACATAGGTTGAGTAAATATTAGGGCTAGATACTTTAACCCGTTTTCGAGCAAACTTATATTTTTAAAGACTAGTATTACAATTTATTAATATTTACATTTTTAAACCTTAAACTTTAAATTGTTTGCATTTATTTTCATTTATTTTATTTAAAGATTTCTTAGACAACCTTTCATATACAAGTTTTCCTTTCACCTAGACTTTGCTCGATCAACCTCATCCTTTCGGTTACTCGTCATTTTACCGATCAAGTTTATTACTTGAATGTGAGTACTTTCATACCCCGTTTTTCATCTTTCGTTTTGGGGTCACATTTCATACTTATTCAAATTAAATGATTTATGATTGAATTTTAAACCACAAATGTTATTGTATACTTTACTTAAATAATTGCTCGATTTGGTGTTTTATGATTATATGCCTATGTGTTTATCGCTTTTGGTTGGTGGAACTATAAAATCCTAGTCTATTTGGCAACCCCTTATAGCAAGGTGTCGTTAACGTAATGCAATTAACGATAATTATAAAATCCTAGACTATTTGGCATCCCCTTATGGCTAGGTGTCGCTAACGTAATTCTATTAGCGATATCTATTTATCTAAGTTATTGCTTTTATTTATCGTTTCGTATACAAGTTTTGTGGCATTTTATCACCATATACTTATATGCTCAAACTTATGAATTGCTCACACACCTTTGTGTTGATAAACTTTATTTTATCAAATGTTACAGGTTTGACTTTTGTTGACTCGAGGACTTGACGAAAAACGTTACCAAGACTATTAGGATATTAGTAAAACGAACAATATAATTGTTTACTTGTATTCACTTTGTTTGTATGAACGAGTTGTGTTGTTTATTGATTTATGAAATAAAATTAGTTGATTAAATATTGTCACTTTAAATAGTGTCTTGTGTATTTGTCCAATCACGTTGCACCCTGGCATGTTCCGCCGCCTTTGGTCGGGGTGTGACACTATCAAACAGTCCCATATTTTATATTCGTCTATTCTCCTCAAAACTTTAAATAAGTTAGCTTTATATCACACATTTTCACACTACAATTGTATACTTTGATTATAACATTTGTACGTGTATGATGAAAATGAAAAATATGGATAGGGTCAATGAAATGAGTAAAGGTGTAATTTATAATTTTTTTGATGTTAAATGGATTTTAATAATTTAAAATTTTTCCTCTTGGTTGATAATAGAGAAAATAACTGATTGAGTCCTATGGTATTTTAGCGGAGTCACATTGAGTCCTTGAATAAAAACGACCTGCTTGAGTCCTTAACGTTTAAAAAAGTGAACTGACTGAGTCTTGCAATCTAACCTCTGTTAACCAAGACTCTAACTTTAAGGGTGTTCTGTCAATTCCTTTGTGTTATGAAATTCACCCTATCTAAAAAACATTTACCTTAACAGAGTTAACAACTGCCATATTCATTCTTCAGAGACTGTGAAATTGAAACAGTGGTACTTCTTCACCCTTGTTGATCTTCTTCTTCGATCTCCATCTTCTTCGTTCTCCATCTTCATCGATAACACGTGGAGTGTGGAGGATACTTCTTCATGATGAGGATCTATTGACATCTACAGTAAGTTCGAATAGGGTTATTTTTTATGTTATTAGTTCAAATTATAAGGAAAGGTTGATTAATAAATTGTTTCTTTTAATTGAAGATGATAACAACTTGTTTACATTTAATATTTTTCATGGAGGTGAGTTTTCTCAATGTCCCGGTAGAGCATACGGAGGAGTCCGATCGGTTTTCATTAACAATGTGGAGGTTGAAAAATTGGTAAGGGTGATTTGGTCGATATGGCAAGGAATCTAGGATATCCTCCTAGCGAGGTACTTTATTTTCATTATAGAGAACCGAATGTGTGTATGGATTGGGGTATACATCCATTGTGTGATAAATTCGATTTTAAGAAAATTTTTGATATTGTAAGAAGTGGAATTAAGGTGGTTGATATATATATGGAACATGGGCATTCACGTTTGATAAACAATGTATCATCTTCTTCTCACTTTGACTTTGCAATTGAAAAGAGGCACGAGGTAGATGAAGTTGATGTTCATATAATGTACACATCAAATAGGTTGAATGAGGAAGAGGGTAATGAAACCGATTCACATGAATCGAGTTCATATGAAACAGAGGATGATCCATATTACACTATGGAAGAAATTGGTTATGAGTATATGGAAGATGTAGAAGTGGACATGACAGTCTTAAAAAAATAATGTTGATGTCGATATCATTGAAGTTTATAATGCCACAGATAATGCACTAGATAATTATGAAGACGACGAACATAAGAAAAGTCTCGAGTTTGACCTTGTGTGTAGTGACGAAGATAATTCCACTGTGTTGAATACGGTGAAACAAAGGATAAGAAGGAAAGTAATTAGTGCAGGGCCTTCGAGTGATGCATGCCCGTTCTATGTTGGTCAGTTAATTGAAGATAAACATACAATGAACCACTTGGTTAAAACATATGCCGTAGCATCAAGAAGAGAGCTTTACATTAAGAAAAATGACAATATAAGGTATAAAGTTGTGTGTTTGGGTAAGAATCCTACGTTGATTAGAGGTGAGGGTTCAAACTTGCTAACTGGGGAAAACCTTAAGGCTCAAAATGCAAAAAAAAAAGGGAAAACTAAACCCATTTGCCCTTGGGCAATGCAGATCTCAAGACCATCCATTTCAGATCAGTGGTGTGTGAAGACACTGTCCCACCAACATCAGTGTCTCCAAACTAGGGTTGTTGGGCTATACACTATGGGCACCATAGCAAAGGAGATAGAGTCGGAAATTGAAACAAATCCTACAATCCCTGTGAAATCTCTTCAAGACAAAATCCAGAAGAAGCATCAAATCCACATTTCCGAAGTGAAAGTGAGAAGAGCAAAGAAGCTTGCTAATGATAAAAAAGATGGTGATTTTATACAACAATACAGTGTGCTAAGAGCCTACCTTGAACAACTGGTAAAATCCAACCTCGGTAGCTATGTCAAAATAGATGTGGAACCATGTCATGATCCTAGCAGTCCTACTAGGCAATTCAGGAGGGTTTATATATGTTATGGTGCTACGAAGAAAGGTTTTCATTTGTTAAGAAGAGAATTTTTGGGCCTAGATGGATGTTTTGAAAGGCCCATTTCCACTATGTGTTGTCTAGGCAAATAACAGTGTGACCATGCTTCACCCTTAGCCACAATCGTGCCTACCTTAAAACGGTCATGCACTATACACAAGCATGGTTGCACCGAATTGTGGATTCTCCTATACAAGTTAACGACATCAGAAACATCCAAATCAAAACTAAGTGTGGGCATGCTTAACTTAAGTGTGCTCGTTCTCTTTGTCAAATCAATACAGATTTATATGATTATATCCATAATATTACACCCACACCACATGTGTGTGTGTGTGTTTGTATGTTCGAGTGAAAGTTAGGTGAGGACCCCACTTGATCAATCATTTCTTAATGTTTACCTGAGAACGTGCATAAAAAAATATACGCCAGCTTTCCTTAGTGAATTCGATAAATAGAAAATTTATATAAAATAAGACCACATTTTCTTGGAGTCCATTGTTTGTGCAGATATTTGCAGTTTATATATGTATGTTTCAATAATAATCCCATCCAATTCATCCCTCGGGTTAACCAAGTTTTGCAAATTGCACACCAAATCAAGTATTACGTATGTCTACATCTGGAGGGTCACATGTAACACCGCGTCATTTACCCTATAAATTTAAGCCTAAATATACTAACTTATAAAGTATAGGGACCAATCTAGTAAAATTTGAAAATCTTCATCCATCGCGATACGCGATTGGGCAGGCATTAATCCCATCACGTAGCGCGATGCCCTTGCACACAGACCTAGAAATGGGCGGCGTAGCGATACACTATAAACCCAATCACAACGGTCATCGCATATCGCGATGACCCTGCTGAGTCATTGGACACGTGTCCAACCACGTGTCAACATGTGGCACAATATGGCAGGCCACGTGTCACGAGCCGGTAAGGCGGCGTCAAATTGCGGCGCCGCGATGGGTCACAAGAAACCCATCGCGTATCGCGATGGGATCCAAAAATGGCTATAAAAGGGGAGAACGGGTATGAGCTCCATTCATCCCAAACTCACCTTCATTTCCACACACATAGCCTAGGGAAGTGTGCCCAATAGCTGTGACGAGCCGACGTGCCATATTTTCATGATTTGTGCAAGTAACGAAGTCATAATCAAGCTAGCAATCGTATAATCGAGTAGATTAAGATACTGCCTTTTTCTTATTATCAATCTAAGTATCCAATCTAAGGTAGGAGTTATGTTTAAGTTATTTGAATTATAGCTTAGAATATCAATCGAGGCTATGACCTTTAACCTTGATCGTATTTTACAAACATTCACATTCATAAACGAGTTTTCATAAACGTTACTTCATAGCGAAGTAATGTCAACAAAAGATATATTTTGACGGGCATGTAGTAACTGTAAGGGGGATATCACTAGTAGTAAGTTTCTTGCCTAAGGAAAACTAATTCGTATAAATCCCAATCAATCGAGGGACCCGTTTACTTACCTGGAGAAACTTACCAACGTGTTATAACCTATTAAGCCAAAGCATGCTATATCAAACGTCACATAAAACCAAGTGTTTTCATTCACAATCAAAGATAAACGATTTCAAGGTTAAGCTTACAATCATAGCTTAACATTATTCAAAACATTCATATAAACCTATTTATGTATAGGTTAAGAATCATTCACAATCAATCAATCAGTCAAGGTTTCCAACACCGACGGTACAGGTGAATACGTTAACCTTTTTAATCAATCAAAACATATTTATACTCGATAAGATGAACGAGTGTTTGTCTTAACGAGTCAGTCAATATTTACATGAGATTATGTGATCTCTAAAGCGTTATAATACAAGATAGAAAGTAAAAGCAACTCAGACCGAATACACATGTGTCTGGATCCAAACATAACCGTTCAGCCTAATCATTCAAAGGCTACGTGGTCGCGGGCTAATGGTCATAACTAGTTTCCCATTAAGGGCTACGTGGCTCAGGAATAATTGTGTGTGTAGGGCAGTGGTACATAGACCAGAAGTAGAAATGCTTCTGCTGAGCTTGTAGTGAAAACTATATTTGTATTGTAATGTCATTCAAATGTTTTATAGAGTCATACGTGTTCACCAGCATATAGCTGACGTATTTTTCCAACCCATTGCAGGTAATTAAGCATAAGTAGCATTAACAAGGATTGAAGTCTTAATGAAGATAGAAGCGCGTACAAGATGGCTCCGTTTTTTATAACTAAAAATCCTTGTAATATGAAACGTCTATTTTGTAAACTAATACTCGGGTATTTAATTCCCGAGTAAATTTTCAATGTAAATTAATATTATATTCAAACCTAAAGTCTTCCGCTAAAGTTAATCCATAAACCCTGATATATTTACAAAACAGGTACCAACTTGTGGTCACACGCCTAGGCCCTAAGTCGGGGTGTGACAGGTTGGTATCAGAGCCATCAGTTTCAGCGAATTAGGTATTAAACATTAGTATCTAAGCTTTAACCATTAAATTTATTGTCATTATTCCTATTACTATTTTGTAGGGATAAGATAGGATTGGTAAACCTCCTATCCCTAAAAAATAATTAAAGTGCAAATGTCTTACTTTAACTATCTTGGTCATAGACGCCGAGTAGCAATCCGATCAAAACCAACAATCAACTACGAACCATCCGATATGGAGAGTAGTAATAGTTATTATACTAGCTTTTTCAATCACAATCAACCGAGAATTGATGATTTGTTTGATCAGCTCCAAGGAGCGAGTTGTCTTTCAAAGATTGATCTTAGATCGGGTTACCACCAGTTGAAAGTACAAGAAGAAGATATCCCAAAAACAGCCTTTAGAACCCGATGCAGACATTATGAGTTCACCGTGATGCCTTTCGGACTCACTAATGCTCCGGCAGCTTTCATGGACATGATGAATCGAATTTGCAAACCGTACTTAGACAAGTTTGTTATCGTTTTCATTGATGACATTCTCGTTTATTCAAAATCCAAAAACGATCATCAAGTTCACCTCAAAATCATACTTGAAACCCTAAGAAACGAGAAATTGTACGCCAAATTCTCCAAGTGTGAATTTTGATTATCCGAAGTTCAATTTCTTGGTCATGTTATAAATGAGAAGGGTATTCAAGTAGATCCAGCAAAGATAGAAGCCATAACCAAATGGGAGAAACCTAAGACACCGACTCAAGTCAGAAGTTTCTTAGGCTTAGCCGGATACTACCGAAGATTCATTCAAGACTTCTCCCGAATAGCCGTTCCATTAACCTCACTCACAAGGAAATCAATTAAGTTTGAATGGGGACCGAAACAAGAAGAAGCATTTGAAACACTTAAACAAAAGTTAACCAAAGCACCTATCTTGGCCTTACCAGAAGGATTGGAAAACTTTACCATTTACTGTGATGCTTCGCATACGGGAATGGGATGTGTTTTGAAAATAAAGTAATTGCTTATGCTTCGAGACAATTAAAAGTTCATGAAAAGAATTACACCACACACCACCTTGAATTAGGCGCTATAATCTTCGCGTTGAAATTATGGCGACATTACTTTTATGGTGTTAAATTCATTGTATACACTGATCACAAAAGTTTGAAGCATATATTCGACCAAAAAGAATTAAACATGAGGCAAAGACGTTGGATGGAAACACTTAATGATTATGACTGTGAAATCATATATCATGAAGGAAAGGCGAACGTTGTGGCTGAAGCCTTAAGTAGAAAAGAACATGAGAAACCAAAGAGAGTACGAGCTTTTAGATTGGAACTCAAAGTTGATTTAGCTAGTTAGATCAAAGAAGCTCAGAAGTTGGCACTTGAAGAATGAAACATTAAAGCTGAAAAAGAGGATGGTACAATCGACCAGTTAGTCAAAGGAAGTGATGAAATACTTAGACTCGGTACTAGGATTTGGGTACCGATGGTCGGGAATTTAAGAGATAAAATTCTAGAAGAAGCACACAAGTCAAAGTATATGATGCATCCAGGAAGTGACAAGATGTATCACAATTTAAAAGATGATTATTGGTGGATCGGGACGAAGAAAGACATTGCTTTGTATGTAGCTAAATGCTTGACGTGTTCTAAAGTGAAAGCTGAACATCAAAAGCCGTTATGATTACTACAACAACCGGAAATCCCGATATGGAAATGGGATATGATAACTATGGATTTCATCATGAAGTTACCTAAGACTTCTCGCCAAAATGATGCAATCTGGGTTATAGTTGATAGACTTACCAAGTCTGCCCATTTTATTCCGATACAAGAAACATTTAGTATGGATAAGTTAGCACACTTATATGTCGAAAACATAGTATCCTTACATAGTGTGCCGTTATCCATCATTTCTGATAGAGATAGTCGTTTCACTTCAAATTTTTGGTCAAGCTTTCAAAAGGCTATGGGGACTCGATTAAACTTAAGTACCGCATACCATCCCAAACTGATGGCCAAAGTGAACGCACAATTCAAACCTTAGAAGACATGCTTCGTGCCTGTGTTATCGACTTAGGAGGAAGTTGGGACACTCATCTCGCGCTGATGGAATTCTCGTACAACAACAGTTATCATACGAGTATCCAAGCAGCACCATTTGAAGCATTGTATGGGCGTAAGTGTAAAACACCTGTATGTTGGTCTGAAACAGGTGATAGTCAGTTGTCAGGAACCGAAATTGTTCAAAGAACCACTGATCAAGTTATACAAATCCGTGAACGATTAAAAACAGCAAGGGATAGACAAAAGAGCTATGATGACGTTCGTCGCAAGCCATTGGAGTTCAAATAAGGCGATAAAGTGTTACTGAAAGTATCGCCTTGGAAAGGTGTAGTACGATTCGAAAAGAAAGGGAAATTGAGTCCAAGATTCGTTGAACCATTCAAAATACTTGATAGAATCGGACCAGTTGCTTACTGATTAGAGTTACCTGATTAAATGAAAGGTATTCACGATGTGTTCCATGTATCCAATCTACGCAAGTGTTTAGCCGACGAAACTCTTGCCATTCCGCTAAAAGATGTTAAGATCAACGAGAAGCTTAAGTTTGTGGAACAACATATTCAAATAGAAGATAGCATGATCAAGTTTCTTAATTACAAACGACTAAAGCTCGTGAAAGTCAAATGGGATTCAAGACGAGGACTCGAGTATACATGGGAGCTCGAGTCAGAAATGAAGAAAAAGTATCCCTATCTATTCCAATAAATCTCGAGGACTAGATTATTCAAAAGGTGGGGAGGATGTAACACTGTGTCTTTTACCCTATAAATTTAAGCCTAAATATACTAACTTATAAAGTATAGGGACCAATCTTGTAAAATCTGAAAATCTTCATCCATTGCGATACGCGATGGGGCAGGCATTAATCCCATCGCGTAGCGCGATGGCCTTGCACACAGACCCAGAAATGGGCGGCGTAAAAATACGCTATAAGCCCAATCACAACGGTCATCGCGTATCGCGATGACCCTGCTGAGTCATTGGACACGTGTCAACACGTGGCACGATATGACAGGCCACGTGTCACGAGCCGGTAAGGCGGCGTCAAATTGCGGCGCCGCGATGCGCGACGGGTCACAAGGAACCCATCGCGTATCGCGATGGGATCCAAAAACGGCTATAAAGGGGGAGAAAGGGTATGAGCTCCATTCATCCCAAACTCACCTTCATTTCCACACACATAGCCTAGGGAAGTGTGCCCAATAGCCGTGACGAGCCGACGTGCCATTTTCTCATGATTTGTGCAAGGAACGAAGTCATAATCAAGCTAGCAATCGTATAATCGAGTAGATCAAGATCCTGCCTTTTTCTTATTATCAATCTAAGTATCCAATCTAAGGTAGGAGTTATGTTTAAGTTATTTGAATTATAGCTTAGACTATCAATCGAGGCTATGGCCTTTAACCTTGATCGTATTTTACAAACATCCACATTCATAAACGAGTTTTCATAAACGTTACTTCATAGCGAAGTAATGTCAACAAAAGATATATTTTGACGGGCATGTAGTAACTGTAAGGGGGATATCACTAGTAGTAAGTTTCTTGACTAAGGAAAAGTAATTCATATAAATCCGAATCAACCGAGGGACCCGTTTACTTACCTGGAGAAACTTACCAACGTGTTATAACATATTAAGCCAACGCATGCTATATCAAACGGCACATAAAACCAAGTGTTTTCATTCACAACCAAAGATAAACGATTTCAAGGTTAAGCTTACAATCATAGCTTAACATTATTCAAAACATTCATACAAACCTATTTATGTATAGGTTAAGAATCATTCACAATCAATCAATCAGTCAAGGTTTCCAACACCGACGGTACAGGTGAATACGTTAACCTTTTTAATCAATCAAAACATATTTATACTCGATAAGATGAACGAGTGTTTGTCTTAACGAGTCAGTCAATATTTACATGAGATTATGTGATCTCTAAAACGTTATAATACAAGATAGAAAATAAAAGCAACTCAGACCGAATACACATGTGTCTGGAACCAAACATAACCGTTCAGCCTAATCATTCAAAGGCTACGTGGCCGCGGGCTAATGGTCATAACTAGTTTCCCATTAAGGGCTACGTGGCTCGGGAATAATTGTGTGTGTAGGGCAGTGGTACATAGACCAGAAGTAGAAATGCTTCTGCTGAGCTTGTAGTGAAAACTATATTTGTATTGTAATGTCATTCAAATGTTTTATAGAGTCATACGTGTTCACCAGCATATAGCTGACGTATTTTTCCAACCCATTGCAGGTAATTAAGCATAAGTAGCATTAACAAGGATTGAAGTCTTAATGAAGATAGAAGCGCGTACAAGATGGCTCCGTTTTTTATAACTAAAAATCCTTGTAATATGAAACGTATCTTTTGTAAACTAATACTCGGGTATTTAATTCCCGAGTAAATTTTCAATGTAAATTAATATTATATTCAAACCTAAAGTCTTCCGCTAAAATTAATCCATAAACTCTGATATATTTACAAAACAGGTACCAATTTGTGGTCACACGCCTAGGCCCTAAGTTGGGGTGTGACATCACACGTACCATACTATACGCATAAATCGGCCTGAGACGCCCACCTTAAACAAACATGCAAATTATGGATCAAGTATTGTTTATAATTATTTCCATAACATGTCTCAGTTTTGAAAATGTAAACATAGATTCACCTATTTGTTTGAAGCTATAATGTTTGGATGCCTCGGTTCTCTATGTGGTAATCACATATTCTAATACTATAAGTGGACCTAGAATAATAAGGATGGTATAACTTAGTTTCCCATTTCAAGGGAAAATCTAAGTTTGGTCTCGTTCTACGTTTAATATTAAGTGAAACTTGTTTGGGTTTTAAACATGGTTAAAGTGCTTAAACAAGTATATATGCTTCAGTTTCTGGTTAGTTACTCATACGACCCATGTTTGGCCATGAGATCATCATATGGTCCATATTTGTGGCGTAACCACATTTTTTTTTTCGATTGTTCATTGTAAAGTTTGGATTTGGGCATACGGTTCATCTTGTCCTTCAACAAGAACATAAACCTTTATGTTTAGCTTGAAATTTGAAACCAGGTTCTGGGGTATCGTTTCGAAATTCTAAGTTTACAAACTTACAATGGAAGTATTTCAAGTATATATATAGGAGGCACAATTACCTACTAAATGAAGAAAATGGTTAGTGACCTTTGTAATGAACATCCTTGAAACCTTCAGGCATACTCACACCTTTGTAATGAACATCTTTTTTCCACATTTGAGAAACCATAATTATTACATTTCTTCAAATATATAAAGGTTGATTAATGATTTTTGTGTTGATTAATAATTGTATCCTCTAATTAGTTTGTAGTTTTTATATGTTGTAGTTTTTATATGTATATAGTTTGTAAGAAACTTATATTTGGGGTATCTTTGTTATGGTTATATTTTTTATTTTGTTTAAATTTAGTCATGTTTCTTTCTAATTGATAATTATAAAAATAATAAAAAAATCAACCTTTTATATTGTATTTTCTTAACCTTTCATGTATCACACGAGTTCTAACCTAGTCTACTATATTTTGATCACAAAACGAGTGTTACACTTTTAACTCTAACATTGATATTTTATATCATTTTACACACACATGTGCGCACATATATAGTCTTTCAACCGGACATATGTGAACTCGTCACAAAAGAAATTTATCATTTAATATGGAACTAAAGTAATCGAATAATTTTTATAGAAATTTTGGATCTAGGGATTCACAAAAATTCAAGCTTACAAGCGAAAACCAAGCATCTAGTTGTAAAAACCATAAATAGTCCAGATAAATAACATATAAGATAATCGATCAAACCCTTTAGGGCTATCATACTTAATTTGTTATACAATGACAACCAAGGTCATTCAGGGCCGGCCCTGAGAATTCACGTATCCTGGTCGAGCTGGAAACAATATGCCCTTTAAGCTTTAACAAACTAAATAATGTAATCGATTGTTTTTAAACGAGGCTTAAAGTTATAGTAATAAACATAACAGTTAACAAAATCATATTAGAATGAGTCTATGACCCAAATATAGACTATAAAATGTTTGGGCATTATGAAATAGCGGGCTTATAAAAGTTCGGGTATTATATATATATATATATATATATATATAGGTTTAAGTTCAAGAGAGAAATAATATTAGTGCGGGAAATGAATATGAGCCACTAGTTTTATTTTAGGTTTAAAATAAAATAAAAAAGATGTAAATGCACTCCATCTCTTCAATTAATACAACTAATATAACCATAATAAATCTCTATCTAATTAATATATCTAACTAATTTATTTATAATAATTAAAAAGATAAAAACACTACTTTAATTTTATTTTTTATTTACACATTCTTCATTTTATTCAACATAAATACAATTTATTCATATAATACTATTTCTTTATATTAAAAAAATAATTTCCACTCAATTTATTAGCATATATCAACATGTTTTTTAACACTAAATATCAAAAGCAAAATATATTTTTTTCAATTGGTATGCCTATAAAAATTATTGTCATAAATAAAAATAAAAAAATATCATACAAATGTGTCCATTAAATGTAAACAATAAATATACAACCCACACAAAGGTATATAACATACACTTGTGTTTATCAATAAAAACGTACAACATACAACAAGTATACAACTTACATATGTAATTCGACATCAACAATTATATAAACTACACAAAGATACACATGTCCTACACATGCGTAGGTTATATGTTTTTCGTATGTAGGTTATATGTTTTCTTATTCTTAGAACAAGTGTAAGTTATATATTTTTGTGTAGGTTGTATATTTTTTATTGACATTTAATGCAAACATGTGTAACATAGTTTTTTGTATTATTCATCACAATGTAACTACGTGTTAATGGATATTGATATGTTGAGTTTGAAGAAATTGGTATCGAATAAAAAGAAATTAATGTATGAATAAATTGTATTTGTGTAAGATAAAATTTTCGTGTGTAGGTTATATGTTTTCGTGTGCGTGTGCGTGTGTATTTTATTGATTTTAGTGTGTAGGTTATATGTTTTTCATGTGTAGGTTATATGTTGTCTTATTCTTAGAACAAGTGTAGATTATACGTTTTTGTGTAGGTTGTATGTTTTTTGTTGATATTTAATGCAAACACATGTAAAAGGTTTTTGGTATTATTCATTATAATGTATGTATGTGTTGATGGATATTAATATATTGAGTTGGAAAAAATTAGTTTTGGATAGAAAGAAATTTTAATGTATGAATAAATTATACTTGTGTAGGCTAAAAATTCAAGACACATAAATAAGTAATAAAAATAAACGAGTTCTTAATATTTTACAATTATAATAATTTAATTAGTTATATTAATTAAGTAGATAAGTATTATTATTTATTAGTTATATTAATTGAATAAAGAGAATGATTAATACTTACTTTATTTAGCTTTAAGTATTTAAAACTTAAAACAAAACTAATGGTCTATATTCATTTCTCGCATTTCTTGCAGTAATATCATTTCTCTCTTGAACCATCCCATATATATACATATATATATATATATATATATAAACGAAAACACAAAAAACCTACGTGTCGCGATGTGGAGTCACCAGATTTGCTTGATTTTAAATGGAGGCTTCTCATGTATTTGACCCAAATTTATGGGTATGGGTCTTATCAAACCAATATATTTCTTAAACGGGTTATAACATCTCATTAAATTTAAAACTAATCTCACCAAATATTAGGATATACTAAAAATTAATATATGATTTATTTAAAAAAAGATATATATAATTTATAATTATAAAACCGATTTTATAGTAAAAAAATAAAACGGGTCTTGGGACTCATCAAACCCATGTAGCTTTTAAACCGGGTTATAACATCTCCATTTATTTGTGGAACAATTTATCATCAAACCATAAGTATATTATTAACTTTCATACAATAAAAAAAATTCAAAAAATTAATAAATATTAAAAACATATAATATAAAACAACCCCCGTAATACGGGGGATAAAAACTAGTGTGTGTGTGTATATATATATAATTTCGAAATTTTTTAAAATTTTCCGTACCCCTAAAAAACACATGCCCCGACCGGGCGTTCACATCACACACCCTCAAAGCCTCCCATGTTTCACTGATTTGGAACAACCGAACAAATAAATAAGAAGAACGTGAGGGTTCATAACCCATTTGATTTGTGTGCTTCAAATTAAACGAACCAATTGACGTTTCTAATTATTCTCGAGGGTTTATAGGATGAACTTACTTTTCTTGAGTGCTTTTAAAGTTAGAGAAGTGGTGCATCAATGTTATAAAGGTGTTGCACTAATTCTCATAATAATTTTCCGTCGATTCTTCATTCTAGTTGATACATTTATATATCATTCTTAGGCGAATGTGTATCAACATATTCTAAGTTCTAACTCTCCATTGTTTTTTATCATAAATTTTCACTTACTACAAACATGTTTCAGTATATCATATTCCAGTAATATATTTAATTTAATCTAAAGCTAAAGGTAATTAATTAGTGTATATATGATTATATTCTTTATCATAATATGCTCTCAAATCATAACTTTCTCTCTAAATATATATGTTAATCCTAGCCAATGATTGCACGGTTGTACCTTATATATGTAGTCATGCATATAGGTGTAACTGTGTAAGTAAATAGTAATATTAATTACCCATGTGGAACTAAAATTAGGTACACGTTGAATCTTTGAAACAAATGGAATACTTCATAATGTTCCCAACAAACCTAAAGTGTCATACTCTATACAATATAATAACATAATATAACAATATATGCATGGCCTAACATTTTTCCTTTTCTTTAAAGCTTTATGTATATAGAACTTAATACATTCAGTCCATCATTAATCCTTAAGGCTGTACATATTCTTTCAATACTTACAAGACATACTAAATGTTGTAGAGAGGTTGGTTAATAAAAAAAACAATATCACGTATGCAATTGGATTTAATTTACCAATACAAAAACAAGTGTAATAGAGGAAGATTAGTAAACCAAAATATTGAAAAAATAAAAAATATTATTTGACTTAATTAGGGTTGGACCCCACAACACTTGGTTGTTAGTTAGACGGGGAGCAAGGCTTAAGGCTATAACATGAGCGGTGAGCCTACGGGGTGTCGTGGTTTTTAACATGAAATTCGGGTGATATGGTAGATTGGTGGCACTCCAGCTCCCACCTTCACAACACTTGATCTAATCTAAGTACATTAAACTTTTGTTACATTACGCTTATTATAAGTACAAATATTAATCTTAATACAAACTAACATGTTTATTCACATAAAAGTTTATTGTTTTTGTGCGGATGTTGGTATGCATATATGTATATGAGTATGAGTATTGTTTCATATCATGTGAATGCGAATGCATATTGCATGATGAAGCATAACCCTATGAAAAGGTGGAATTGAAAATTCAAAATATCAAAAACCTTTACATGACGCGAAAGAATACTCATACACACATACACACACTAATAATTATGAAAATTCGTCCACACATCACCTTAAAAAGCTTTATGAGATTTAATATGCCTTTTGATATGCTTATGCTTAATTGTGATCCATAAACATTCTGATATTGTATATGTTTAGAAGGGATTGATCCTCATTAGCAAGTGTTTAGGCCTTTATTCTCTTCACAATATTCCATTAACCTAATTAATGATATTTAGCTATTTCTTTTAGTTAGCTTTTGTATTATTATAATTAAACCTTTCCCTTTGTGCAAAACCAACAAACATCCTTGTTGAAAATGTAATTTGTAGTGAGTGGTTACTTGACGAATTGATGTAGCCTATTCTAGTTATGTAAAGTATTTTATCAAATAATATACAAAAGCGTGCACGTTAAGTAATGTATAGATTATATAATATTAGAATGGAAGTTTTTTAAAGTTATCCCTCTTGAACTTTCTTTAACATGGCATGATATCAAAATAATTAATCAAATTAGTAAGTTTATTCGTTTTGAGTTGCCATGTATAATTTGTTCACATCATGTTTTTGGCTAATAGAAATTAAAAATAATTATTTGGTTAATCCGTAGTTGGCAACTTTAACTTGCAAAAGCCGTTTAAATGTTTGCAACCTGCCAAACCTATTTAGATAATCAAGCTACGTGTCATGTTCAAGCAATTACATGCATGGTGAAAAATGTATTTGAATTAGAGTCTATATACCTTTGATACGAAATATAAAGGTCATGTTAAGATTAATCAAACTTTACTCGCCAATCCATTAATTTGCCACCCAACATATGAGCACCACATCACACCTTGTTATTGGGATAGTCATTTAGGGTTGTGGCAATCAGTAACAATTTGATTTTGTGAGTGGGTAGTCAAGCAATCATTTATCATCTTTATAACAAAAGTTTTAATAAAAATGGTTTTAGGTATTTGAGAGAGTAATGTCTATAATTAATGTTCATAGCCTTACATCGCTTATCACTAGATTCAAATATATATATATATATATATATATACTTGTTCGACAAACCGCTACCAGTGCATGAGTGATCATGTTATCATCTTTTCTTCCACGCTTATTTGGCAACACAAGACTACTACGAAACAATGGTGCACCTTAAACATTTAAATTGGGTGGTGGGGGGGGGGGGGGGTATATGTTATATTTGCGTTTTGGATTAGGAGGGGTCCAACCAAATAGAACTACTATTATTCAAACCTAATAGTCTAATTCTTAACCTGACGAACTATTATTTACCCGCGGGGGGGGGGGGGGGGGTTCCTTCTCGTCCAGTGGAAACTCCGCCTTTCGTGACTCCGCCTCTTCTACGAAAAAAGAATAAGACACTAATTAATGATACACATGCATAAATGGCATTCCGGTCTCACTCTTCATAACCCCACCATGATATTTTCCGATTTGTTATAGACAACCACATAAGAAATTCTTAGGATGCCACCCATCATGGTAGTTCTCTCATATTAGCACATCTAACTACAAAGTTCTAATGGTTTTGCCGTGCATGTTGCCCCAAAACACGTCATGTGGTGAATTTATTTAACGTAGCATCTCTTCTGAGATTCGTCTAAGGTGTGCCCTCTCCTATGAAAGTCGAGGGTTCGAGTTCCAATGGGAACTAAAATTAGGCCATACATACTAGGGCGACGAGTATTTGCCGCCTCTCATGTTGTTTTAGAAATTATTATTATATTTAAATGTGTGTGTGACACACACACACACACACATATATATAGGCTACAAAAGCACTACACCCCTAAAACAAAAGCTCACAATTTGTTGACTAAGAGCCATATGACACAAAACGCCCCAGTCAGCAAAATGAGGTGTTCGGTGATGTGGATTTTTGTTTTAGGGTGTAGTAGTGTTGTAGCGCGCGCGCACACACACACACATATATATATATATGGAAAGGTTATCCTAAAATTAAGTAGTTTTCTAGGAAGAATAGAAATAAATCATAACCATTGATCATGTTAATCAATGGTTGAGATTTAAATTACCAAAAACCGACATGAGAGGCGACAAATACTCGTCGCCTCCTTCCCCCCCCCCCACACACACACACTTTATCGGGGGGTGGTGTTCCAAAATTTTGTAGCCCCTTATCGCCTTTTTTGTCATCCCAGTACGTATGGCCTTAGGAGTAGATAGGATGATTGTGTGAGGAGTAGATTGCACAGATATATTGTGAGGAGCCATATTTTAGGAAAAGATACCATACCTGATGCATCATCTTAATTCCTTATTAGTTACAATTGTTTATAGTTTTATAAACATTTATATATACATGGATATGGAAGAATATATGCTCCTACCTAAGCAGCCTTCCTATAAAACCCTCCAAACCCCTATGAATTTTGCCATCTTCAATACTTATAATATATTAATCTGCACTTACTCAAGGTTAACTATGTCTGGTGTTTGGGTGTTCAAGAACGGTGTGGTTCGACTCGTAGAGAACCCTGGTGCTGGCTCCATGCAAGGTGCGTCTCGTGGGAAGGTGTTGGTGCACCTTCCCACGAACCAAGTGGTCACATCATACGAGGTTCTCGAAAGGATGCTCACATCTTTAGGATGGGAACGGTACTATGATGATCCAGACCTTTTTCAGTTTCATAAAAGATCAACGGTGCATCTCATCTCTCTCCCCAAGAGCTTCAATAAACTCAAGTCCATGCACATGTATGATATTGTGGTGAAGAATCGTAATGTGTTTGAAGTACGAGATTCTTAGTTAGTTGGCGTGTATTGTGTTCATGATCATGGTTGATTCGGTCTTTTGTTTGAAATATGTGTCGTTGTTAGTTGTGGTATGTTTCAAGATTTGATCATTTGTGTTATGCATGTGTTTTGATCGTTTAGTGTGGGGTTTTAGGGTTTATTGTTGTCGCAAAAGAGTTTGGTTGATTGGGTTTCAAGAATTTGTAAATCAAGTTCAGGAGTGATGAACTAGAAAGTAGTTGTACACAAATCATGTGGTTTATGTTAGTTTTGTTTCATCTTGTTTGTTTCATATAGCCGGACGTCACAATTTATCTAATCTCGCTGGTTAGTTTTTCTGATAACAATTCTCGTATTTAAAAAAACACCAACATACTATACATGGACACGAGTTCCAATCTTCTTTGATCTCTTTGATAAAAGGATCAATCTCTCTCTTCCCTCACTCTCTCTCTCTCTCTATATAAATATACCACACTACATATATACACAAAAAGCAAATTCTTGGGACCCAGGATACAGAAAGTTAAAAGTTTAAAGAGTGGACATATCCAAGTTTGATATCAATCCAACAACATAGTCGACAAGAAACCAATTGTAATCATAACTGGTAATAACAATAACTGAATCCTGAACTGTATAATGTTGTCAGGAAACATGCATGTTAATCTACATCTTTGTTACCAGAAAATGTTTGTTCCTGATCCATTCACACTTGCCCATAATTGGATATATATATATATATAGGATGAATATCATTACAGAACTGTTAAATTATTTAAGAACTTGAAGGAACCTTTGAAAATTAACATGTGTTATAAAAAATTTTGTTTGTTAATGTTATTTGAGTGTAGTTTTATCATTTTTTATATCTATATATACGATTACAATTTTGCAAATTAGTTTTTATATATTTCTATGTTTTGTTTTACACTTATGTAAATTTGTTAGTACATAAATTTTACACATATGTAAACTTGCGATTAATATATGTAATCAAAAATTTTTATATAAAATATGATAAAACTACTCTTAAGTAATGTTAATATATAAAAAAAATTATAAAAATGTTTGGTTATTTAGAGTTCCTGAGAGTTCTTAACTTTGTTGTGTTCCTGTTCCCAATTATTATATCGCTTGCATGACGTATCAAAAAAATGTATGTTGCACGTCGTGCAATATATATTTTTACGCATGTTGCAGGTTATTCTTTGGTTTGAAGTGAAGATTGAAGATCACATAGATTGACTTTAGGTTATATATAAAAAGACAACTAGTTTGATTTATTTATTTATTTATTTGTTTATTTATTTTTTGTTTTTATTTTTGATTTATTGACAAGTTGAGAATATGTGTATTTGATTGAATTTAATAAATAAATTAGATATTGTTATATTTAAATTGTATAATAGTACATTATGAGTTGTAAGCAATCAGTTCGCGTCACGGTAATTCCGCCTTAGGTTAGGGTGTGACATCCAACAAAGGGCGAGCAACAAAGTGAGTTGGCTGAGGTTTTTGTGGTCATTCAAAACCGCGGACCAAGGCCGGACGGACGGTGGGAGCTTGCTCCCCTCTCAAATACTATATGTATATTATGTATATAGTACATTATTTTTAAGGTTTTTAAAAAAAATTATGCAAAATTAAAGTTTATTAGGTTTTCTAGCGTTCAAAAACATCTTTAAACACTATTTTTTTTCATTCTTATTATGTTATTAATATTCGTCAAATCCAAAAAAAATTATATAAAATTATTGATAGGAAAAAGGTTGTTTTAGAAGAAATATGAAATATGATGTGGTAACTTACACCATTATGCTCTTAACAAATTGTTAGGTTCAACCCATTGCATAGATTCATTTGTAATATATGTAATAGTTTACTTAGATTTTATGTAATTACAGTATTGAAGATCAGGGTCAAAGACCGAGGACTGTTTGACTTGAAGGCTAGAAGATGAATAAACTTTTTGTCTTTACAACTATGTAACTAACTATAAAGTATCAACATGTTACTATTAAAAAAAGATGTATTTATGTGATTATTAGATAATTAATTATTGCTAATAAAAAGGACTTTTGAATCATAAAAGTTGTTTGTGATTTCCGGGATACATTAATTTTCACGAGTTAGTATGCAACTGAAGTCATGAATTGTTTCAGGATTGATAATTGTAGTTCATACTTAGATTATACGTTCATCAACCGTCTGTATAATCCTATTAAACACATATAAAATTATTTATTTATGGCATTATTTGACAAATTTAATCATTGAAAAGGTTTATTGAGTCGCCATGGCAAGGGCAACATCTTGAAAAATGGAAGATGTCGCCCATGATTGGACGATTTATGTAGAAGCTATACAAACAAATGTACAAATTTTAAGAACAAGTTGTCTTTTGTAAAGAACAACAACCTCTTATTAAACAAGTTCAATAAAGTATAAACTGCCCATCGATCATAAGTTTAGGGAGATGAGAAGATGAGATCATCCTCTTTATTACGAATCATTGTAAAGGAGATACTATACCAATCGAAATAGAGACATTGTTTTAATGAATACGAACTCTTTAACTAGAGAATGAGTGTTAGATGTGAGATGGTTAATATCATTATATCAACTCAAACGATGATTGTTTATACTCTTGATTTACTATGTATAATATTTGTAAAGAATAATGTTTTTCATATATATTATTTATTTATCCAAGTAGTCATGAATAGACAATATCAACATTTGAATTGTTTTCGGCCATAGGTTGTTTTGTTACTTTGTACCAATCTTTAGCCTCTACATTACTTCTAGTTGACTAATAAAAAAACTAAAATACATGTACAACCCTCCTTCTTCATCTCTTTTGAATTTAGGATGACAATTACAACGAACCATTACACACTTTTAGAGGTTTCAAAATCCGCCACCGCAACCACCACCACCAGCAGCGTCCGACACAATATCCCCTATCAACAAACCACCCAACGCTCCTCCCAATAATCCAGCTCCCAATCCAAGACCTAATTTATTCTTTTGAGGCTTTTGTGGTTGTACCACGGGCGGGTACCCATACCCCGCCTGTGGAGGAGGATACGCTCCGTACCCCACTGGTAGGAGCGACGGGTAACCATTGTAACCTGACTGCTGGTACTGATGCTCATATCCCACCTGTGGTTGATCATACCCACCAGAAGGAGGATAATACACTCCTCCCACATGGGGATAAGTACCAGTAGCAGTAGCGGCCGGTGGTGGTGGATAAATTCCCAAACCAGCATCGACAGCTGGTGGGTATAATGAACTATTTTCATAACCCACCGTTAGATAAGCCATAACAGGCTCGTCCAACTTATTATCTTTCCCTGGCGGATACGCCATCACCGACTCCTCAGCCTTACCAAACACCGCCAATTTCTCACCGAACTTATACGAAAAACTGAGTTCGCCTTTCGGTTTCCTCACCTGATAACTAACAAACTGTAACGGTTTCCCTCCAACCGAATAACCGTCCATAAGCTCCATAACCGGAACATGCACTTCTCCTACATCTTTATCCATTAACAACCCTTCCGCTTTGATATCAACAACGAGAGTTAACCGGTTTTGTAACGCAGCGTGCTCGTCTATCGTAAACTTCATCGGATGATTCCACGTGGGATTGGAGTCTCCGTCTTTATCGACACCGGTTTTCTGCTTCTGGTCTTGTTTCTTCCCGTTGCCGGTGATGTAGACGACGGCGTAGACGGCCATATTGCCGATGAAGTTGACTTTGTTAAGTCCTTTAGCTGACATGAGTTTGAGTTCTAATGGTATTTGAGTCATGGTTGCTTGGTTGAGTTGAATATTATTGTTTATGAATGAAATTGGAGATGTGAGTATATATGTATATATAGTTGGAATTTAGAAACCGAGTTTTTCTAGATAAGGAACACATGGAGAACATGAGAAGACAGTTTCCAGGAAACCAACAATGTTGTTAGTTGTTACCGTTAAGCAAAAGTTATTGTTGTGATCGTATATAAATTAATATAATAATATAATATTTATAATTTAAAGAAAAATATAATACTAATATATAGGGGAAGTTTCATGTACATTTTGATCTTAACATGCATACGTAGGAAATAATACCAATTTATTTAAAAATGCGAACGTAAGAAACAATACCAACTACAATACCAATCTACATAAACAATGACTTGTAATAACAAAGAAAGGAACCTAAAAATTAAAACAAAAGAATCAAAATCAAGAACAAAATAATAACAACATATACCAGCAAATACTTATAACAGCAAAAAAAACATCTAATAATAACAACAAAATATAAATTAGCAAATACTTATAACGTCTCATAATCGAAAATTAGCAAATACGAACATAAAATAGCAACAAACACCTATAAAAATAAACCTAATCATAACAACAAATTGGTTCTCACCGTTTTCATGTAAGAATAAAATGTATTTGATCTTGTTTCCTAATATATATTCGATAACAATAATAATAAGTTTGCTTGTCAATAAACTAGTGGTGGAGTGATAAGAGATAGACTTGACGAGTAAGTGATTTTCATTAGTTGAATCTTTGAACTGAACTATTCTTATCCCATCATGTTGTCGTGCCTTCGGTCAGGTATTCATAGACGTTGACATTAGATAAGGGTTTTCCCCAGATCAAAAGATAAGTGTATCCTGATATATTAAATTTAGTCAGTAACCTATTTAGAATCATAAGAATTTAGTTTATATATAGGTTTTTATCAGTGTTGTGGTATTTAGTGGTATTAAATACCTAATTAATTTGGAGATCTTGAATATTCGAGAAATGTCTTGCTAACAATTAATCTAAGATTTTTTTTTCAAATGAATAAACCAGGAATATGACGTCAACGCGGGGTTGATGATGTGGAATTCTGATTTAATTTTCATTTAATTATTATTATTTTTTATATATATAAGAATCCATTTTCCTAGAAAATACTTGTGGGTCATAAATTATTTGGTCAAGGCTTTCTTAGGAGACGGTTGAATCCGTCTTATCTTTGCTTTCTTGGTTTGGAATCTCTTTTGAGTATCACAATTCACTTATGCAAGATAACGAGGTGTCAATCTTTACATGTGAATTCTATCATCTTGGTGCATTAGTGCATTTGAAGAGCAAGAAAAGGCACGATATTATCAAACAAGGAAAGATGCACTTGAAAAAACGTTAGGGAAGTAAAGGAAATCGGTTTTTGGTAGGTAATATCTAAGATGAATAATCTTCGGTGGATTCAATGGTGTAATTCTAACTTTCATGATATCTCCGGTGGATAATGGTTGTACTATATAATTCTAGTGTGGTAAAAAAATATACATAGCATGAGAGCCATGTTCAATAAAACCATCTTCATTGCATTGTCCTCAAGCATGCCTATAGGCCGTAGTCAACATGAAAGTGAAGAGAAAGAGATTGTAAATTTTAAGATGGCCATGATAAAAAGAAGAGGTGGAATTCGTCCTTACAAGCTGATAAAGACGAGAACTGTGAAAATGGAAGAGAGAAGGAGGCTCGTCTATGACTAGTCCGATGTGAAGGGAAAGTTGGTGCCTTTGAACATCCAACTATAGAAAAGGTATAATACAAATTAATGAATTACTATGTTTTCAAATAAACAAAAGCAACATTTCTTTTTTATTTATCTTCCTGATATTTTGCTTCTTACTATTTCAAGTTAAACATATTATATATAAGTATGATTATGATTCGATTAACAAATGAGCCACGCGGCCTAACGACGCTCATCAAGTTTCACTAGATTCGTGAATTTAAAAATTTTATTATTTATATAGATTTTGTTCAATAAAATTATATAGTTATTGCTATAAAGTTATGATAAAAGTATATAATACCGTGTTATAAGTATTCATTATATATATATATATAAATAAAAGAAAATAGTTATACATATATTTAAATAAAATAATTAAATCATTGATAAATAAAAGAGTTGAGTAAAACATGAACTTAAAACCCTAACTATGACCCAAAATCAAGCATTATAAATAGAGTTTGAAATAAGCTCACCTCACTTGTTTACACCTCTAGTTTTACTATTCATTTTAATCTCTGATCATTGTAGGAAAACATTGTGTAATACATATGTGAATATAAAGTTTGTTAAATTTTCCTACTTTAGTATGTATTTATTTATTTATTTATTATAAATACGCTTTTTTAGAACGACAATTACTATCATACATATACATTATAAATCTAAATGAAAATTAGTCACAATTGACCTTGTAGACATAGTTTGTGTAATGCAGATGAATTAAAATTCATATTTGGTTTAGAGGTCTAAAACAAAGTTATGGCACAAAAGGGATGGACAGGATGAAATGATGAAATCATAGAAGAATCCATCTAGTGTGCAAGTACCAGAATGACCAAGAAGGGGGAAAAGATGCAATATAATGGAATCGGTTGCCTTTTAGCCATGTCTCAACCGTGTGAACTACTATTAGGTTATTCGAATCGATAATTTCTCTATATTGTACTAGATACTAAGGATCCATGATGTAAAATGTTAAAAAAGTAAAAAAAGAGTTCCTCACATTCACTTAACCCTAAGAATGGATTGTTGATATTTAATAGTAAGTGAACGGATTAATAATGTGAAATATAAATTGCGTTTATGGGTAGTTGCTATGATTCTTCAGTTTTGATAAATATTAAGTTGCACAATCATTTAGGGGATGATTTAGGTGAGAAGTTATTTTAGAATAAGAAGTGTGAGAAGTTAATCTTGACCCTTGATTAGGTTTAATCTAAGGTTAATAATGAAAGTGACAATCTTGTAATTATTACTTTTCCTCATTTAATGGATTTTAATATCAAAAGGGTATTTTAATACTTGTTTAGATAGAGATTATGAAATGCACGTGTAATAACTATCTCTCCTCTTTTTTTTCTCCTATATCATCTCTCAGGGGCGGATCTACAGTGTAATGAGCGGGTTTACGGAAACTCACTGAGCTTCGAAATTTATATAGAATATTATAATTTATGAAAGTGAACCCATATATATTTTAAGAATGAACCACATACAATATGCAACTTTGGTTTGATGGTAAAGCTCCTATGTTCCATTCTACACAACCCGGGATCGAATCTCTGTAGCAGTGTTTATCTTTTTTTTAATCCTTTTTTTTAATCCAGCCAAGTTGGGGGTATTTTATTTATTTACCCCATACACAAACAAAACATCATACGATTACATAGCTAACAGTTCAAACTTCAAACCCTAACAGCCCACCATCTATCAAGCTTTCAAACTCCAACCATCCACCTCCGTGCCCCGCCGGCCGCCTCTCTTTCTGTCACGACAGGCCGACGCCCTTGGCCCTCCTCTTAAATCTCTCCTAGTCTCCATCTCTCTTTCACTTCAGTCTTCAACTAAAGTATATTTTGATGTTTTGCTTCAATTATTTTAGTTTATTTATTGAAATTACAATTAGAAAGAATGATATTGTTAAAGTTTGTTAATTGAATTAGAAAATTAGTGATGTTTAAATTGCCTAATAGGATGGGTGATGGATTCTTGAATGATGCTTGCATTTGTTACATTGAAAGAGAGTTCCGTTCAACAAGTTTCGATCGAAGATGTAATGCAACGTTTCCAAAAGATGAAAACTCGTAAAGAACAACTATAAGTAGTTTTTTTTAATCTAAAAAGGCAATCGTATCTTTATTATGTATGTTATCCTTTTTATGACGATGTTTGTTTTTTGTTAATTTATCATATTTATGTTATGTAATGAACCTTACCCGACCCGAACCGCTAAACCGACCCAAACCTTCCAATCGAACCGGAAATTTTTATGGTCGGTCGTATAAAATTAGAGCATTTAAAAATAGTGAACTCATTGAAAAAATCCCTGGATCCGCCACTGTCATCTCTCAATATTAAAAACTAGCTTTTGAACCCGTGTATTACACGGGATGTTTCAAATGATACAAATATATGGCTCGTTATTTTAAATAAAGACAAAGTTAACCGTGAAAAAGAAATGAAATATATTGTAAAAACAATAATAAGTTTAGAATCTTAAATTTACAAATTTGAAAAAATCTCTTTATATACAACATTTGTAGTTTTATCATAAATATTCTCAGCATAATCCGATATCACAAATTTAAGACCACGTTTGCGATAACGCAACATATAGTTTGTCTATAGGAAAAATTGCATCACATGAACAACAACCAGGGAAAGAGATTGTCCTCGGCTCTTGTTACTCATCATAGCAAAACATATATAAAGCAAAAATTGTCTTCTATAAAATTTTGATTGGAAACTTTTTATCAGACGGAGTCAAAGTAACTATGTGTATAGCATGACGTTTGCTAATGTCATTGCCTGATATCTACCAGTATAACCCGATTACCAAAAGATTTACTATAAACCTTGTTCCGTACACAATCCATTCTTCTCATCAATATTTCGTACTTCATAGTAACATAACCGGGACACCAACTTTCAATAACTCAATGTTCTGAAAATCAAAAGTTTGAAATTTCAATATAAAATCTCATGATATTAGTTGAATATTTTGGAAAGTTGTTGAAATATTAATATATACTATAATTTGAACATTAAAAATGGAACCAGCCAATGCCTTATTTTTGCTACGTTTATAAAACTAATAAGTGGTAAAAATAAAGGGAACATTTGCCATAAAATGATTCAATGTACCATACTACCATAATCATGGTTATATCATAATGCACATTTTCAAGTTTATTTTATAAAAAACAATTAGTATCTGATAATGAAAATACTAATTATAAAAGATTCTAGATTTGACATTAAGTGAGCTTCAATGTACGTTTTTTTATGACAAAAATCATATAAAAAGTTACATATAAAGTGATTCCTCAAACTTGGCTAAAAAGATATGTTAGCCAAGTAAACAGTAAATTATTCAAATCAATGAAATATTAATACAGTTAACCATTTTAAACATTAAAAAAATAAATCAGATTATATAATGTTATTTATTCTGTAAATTGCTTTGGTTTGGAGCTTCAACACTATATAATTGTATTCATATTATTTTATAAAGATAAAAAGAAGTAAAAATTCTCAAAAATTATATTTATTTTATTGAATTGAATATGTGATCAGCTATTAAACCTTTTAAATGGAATGATATGTTTCCAAATATAGTGGATAATAACCCATTTATAATTCGTGGGTCAAACCATTTGACCCATAACCTATGGATAATATGGATTAAGGAGAACAGAGAATAGAAATTATGAGGAATATGCTTAACACATATCATCCTCATTATTTTTGTTTATTATAAATATAGTAAGATTATGTTGGAATTAATTATTGTTATGTTTTTTTTTAAAGGGTAGAGCTAATTTTGCTATAGTGTATGAATGAGTTTTGTTATTCCTTAAGAAAAACATATTTCTGCTTGAATTAATTATTGTTATGTTTTTCTTAAAAGTGTAGAACTAATTTTGCTATAGTGTATGAATGAGTTTTGTTATTTTACAAAGTTATGGTAGTTAGTGTAAGAACATCATGTTTTTGTGTAGGTTTAAATTATAAATTGATAAAATTACAAATTTTGTCCTTCAAAAAAAGTCAAATTATGGTTCGTGTCCTTTTTTTAGTTTCTTTGCAGACGGTGTCCTTTAAACATTTTTTTTCTACACGCTAACTGCAAACAATTCAATTCAATTCTTCATCCTTCCTTTATGTCCTTTACGCTAACTGGGTTAGAAAAATTCAGTTAAATACCCTCATGTGAGACGCATGTGAGGGCATTTTGGTCTTTTCGTTTTATTATTTATTATCATCATCATCATCTTCATGAACGGCCTCGATAGCTTGAAAGATGCAGTGTACGCAGCATCGTGGGACAGTGATTCACGTCTCTCAGCCTGGATACACTTTATTTCAGCCTCAGACGGCTGATTACGAAAAGATTTTGCACCCAGCGACCTAGTTTGGCGCACAAACTGTTCGACTGGAAGATCCGAGAGTAGGGTTGTTTTAACAGGCCCCTTCTTGCCACCCACCTTGATTCCGGTCTTAGATTGATGAGATGCAGTAGCGTCGTTAGATGTATGCCTGAATTGCGTAGACAGATCTTTAATTGAGGCTTTAACCATGGAGATTTGTTTCTGCTCAGTTGTTATAAAATTAACCTCAGATGAGTTAGAGGGAAGAACGCATGTTTTCTTATCAAGGGGGTTTGGGGACAAAATTACCACAGGTGCAAGTGGGTTAGTGTGTGAATGGTTTATGTCAGGAGGATCAGGAGATTGAATCGGTGGACTTAAACCACCGATTGAAGACTTCATCACAAAGGAAAAGAGTGGCTAGAGAGAATTTTAGAGAGAGAAAATATATTATCAAATGAAAAATCTTGAAATTGGGGATTCGGGGGAATTGAGAGATGGGTTTGATGATTGGATGGAGATTGGATCTGGGTTTTGAATTGATTTGATTTTGGTGTGGTTGATGATGAAGAATTGAATTGAATTGGTTTTGAATTTGAGGGAAATTGAAAATGATGTAGATAATAAAGTGTTTTTTGTTTGCAGGTACAGACGAAAAGACCAAAATGCCCTCACATGAGAGTATTTAACTGAGTTTTTCTAACCCATTAGCGTAAAGGACATAACGTGTAGAAAAAAATGTTTAAGGACATCGCCTGCAAAAAAACTAAGAAAATGACACGAACCGTAATTTGACTCTTTTTAAAGGACAAAATTTGTAAATCTGTCTTATAAATTTGTATATAGTTAGTACCTTTTGTAGTTGTATATAGTTACATTATTTAGTAGACATTATGATATTTCATAAATGTAGGAATAACAATGTTCTGGTGTGGGAATAACTAAGTTACGTTATGCTAAAACACTAAAGTAAAAATATACGTATACACTTCTTTAACAAAAATTAGTAATAAATTAATAATCTCATCAATCTATCATATGATGATAAAATAACCTTGGAAATGTTGTAGGTTAATAACCGCTTTTACAAAAGGAGTTCAACTAGTCTAACACGAGGCTTATTAACATGATCATGTGTGCAAAACGTTGTTTAACCACTAAGCAATCTCTTAAATTATAAAGTAGAACTATCAATTGACTTATAAAATTCACAATCAGTGTTTATAATCTTCTGAAGTCAGTGAGGGCAATCAATGGAGTTTTGGTAGTCGTAATCTCATTTTCAGTTGTAAACCATATATCATACTTGATCTTATACTGTTGAGTACCCAATTACTCATTACCCATGTGGTTTGTGGCTTTCTTCGTATGACACGGAGTTATAAACCTGTATAGTTTATGCTCTTAGCAATCACAATGCATGCCAAGTTATAAACCGCATCTTACGTGTGGTCTCACACTCATCACTTGTCTAGCTTGTATGTTTATTATGGAGTATATGGGATCACAATTATATAAACTCATGTTGCTAAAGTTTACCCGTCAAGATTCCCACTACTAGAAATCTTATCTCAAATTGTGTATAGTAACGTATCAGCCCATAAGAATCAAAACTTTGTTTTTAGTCAGATTGGGTTTGGTATCCAAAAGGGGGTTACGGCGCAGCTTGTTGTCCGCTTACCTGTCACTTCATTGTAAATCGTTTGGATGTTTCTATGAAATATAAAAGGAGCCAATTCTTTTAACTTCCAAAAAAAAATCTCAAATTCATCTTAACAACCACTTAAAATACCATACTACTTCAAGTTTCCAATGAACTTGAAAATGCTACTCACTATTGTTAAGATTATATAAAATGTTATGTTTGATGTGGGTAAACAAGTATGCAATTAGTTTCGGAAAATCGAGCACCATAGCTATTACAAACCCACTATTTTACTATAAGTAATCTCATACTAGATTTGGCACGAGCAAATGAGCCCCTTTGTAAAAGTGGTTATTAACCTACAACCTTTCCAAGTTCTATGTGGTTTGTTCAAATCCTACAAAAGGAGTAAGATGTAAATGAACCCCTTTCATTGTTATAAACTAGTGTTATACTTGGCGCGTTGCGCCTGACAAGTTGGTAAAACTCAGGTTTTGGTAAAACCCAGACATTATAGGTCCCGGCTTTGAGGTAGTAAGTCGACATGAATCAGGTCAGTTTTGGTTATGTACGTTATGGTATCGGAACTAAAACAAAAAATAAAACATAAACAATTTAGAAACTGAGGTGAACCAATGGGGTGACGTCGGCCAGTAAAGCTCGAGCATTGGTAAATCCCTAGCGTTTTCAAATTCGAGCGTTGAGGCAATGAGTCTACACACATTTATAATTGGTCGGTCTCCGTCACGCTCGCTACAGTGTCAGAACTAAAAAATAACAAAAATAAAAACAAAATTGATATTCGGTTAGTTTTCATTAATGTAACGTTACTAAAACAAAATGCGGTGATTGTACGCAAATTCGATCAGTTCACTTAACTACACAAATATCCGGTCCACACCAAAGTTAACGTATTAAAGACAAACCATGATAACATACACAAAAGATAAAATAACACTTAAAAATGAAACTCACATTTGGGGCATCAACCTAGGTTGCAAACCGGTACAAGCACTTATGCATACCAACCAAACCATCCGGACAACACCAATTTATCTACTAAGTATCAAAACCGTTATTATATAAAAAAATATAAATAACATACGTTGTGACACCAAAATTCTCAATTATACTAATTAGATAATTTTTAAAATGTTTCATCATAAAAAAACAATCTATATTTCAAAGGTAATTAATTAATATCAAAATTACAAATGTTGTTTCTTAAAGACAGGATATAAATATATCACTGTTGGTGCATGATAGTGGTCCCTCACATAGGCCATCCTCTATGGTGAGGGGTTTCGAAACCCCTCCCCAGTGCCACGTCAGCGCCACGTGGGCACTGGGGTTTCAAAGCCCCACCTCAAAGATGCCCCTCTATGGTGCGGGGCTTCGAAGCCCCTTAATTTAATTTTTTTATAAAACTAAAAAACCAACAAACCCATATATCAAACTCAAAACACCAAGCACCCAAATCCCACAAAACCAAAAAAGACCTCCCACCTCATCCTCATCCTCTGCCAAAACACACAAACCCCATATATCAAACTCAACCTCATCCATCCTCTGCCAAAACAAAGACCTCCGACCACCTCCGACCTTCTCCATCTCAATCTCGTCAATGAAAAGGAAGCGATCTGAGATGAAAAGGGTTTTGTCTGGACCTCCGACCATCTCCTCTGCCAAAACAAAGAACTCCGACCACTTCCGACCTCCGACCACCTCCGAACCCGACCACCTTCGCCCCCTTATATATATATATATATATGTATGTGTGTGAGAGAGATAGAGAGAGATGCTGAAAGGGGGCCTACCAAAACTACATCAACTGCGCCGCCGTTGCAACGACCGGATCTTCTTCGCCCCTCCCCCGTCTGTGCCCCACGCCGGTGTTCAGCGCCCACGATGTCACACCCCGACTTAGGGCCTAGGCGTGTGACCACGAGTTGGTACCTGTTTTATAAATACATCAGAGTTTATGGATTAATTTTAGCGGAAGACTTTAGGTTGAATATAATATTAATTTACATTGAAAATTTACTTGGAAATTAAATACTCGAGTATTAGTTTACAAAAGATATGTTTTCATATTACAAGGATTTTATATCAAAAACGGAGCCATCTTGTACGCGCTTCTATCTTCAATAAGACTCCAATCCTTGTCAATGCTACTTATGCTTAATTACCTGCAATGGGTTGGAAAAATACGTCAGCTATATGCTGGTGAACACGTATGACTCAATAAAACATTTTGAATGACGATTACAATACAAATGTAGTTTTCTTGACAATCTCAAGCATTTCTACTTCCGGTATATGTACCACTGCCCTACACACACAACGGTATTCCCCGAGCCAAACGGCCCTAAATTAAGAACTGGTCATGACCGTTTAAGCTCGCGGCTTCATTGCCTTTGATTGAATGATTGAGCTTTAACAGTTATGTTTGGATCCAGACACATGCGTATTCGGTCTGAGTTGATATTATTCTCTACTTTGTATTATAATGTTTTAGAGATTTCATTATCTCATGTAGACATTTATTGACTCGTTAAGACAAACACCGGTTCGTATCATTGATTATAAATATGTTTTGACTGATTAAAAAGGTTAACGTATTCACCTGTACCGTCGGTGTTGTAAACCTTGACTGATTGATTGATCGACTGTGAATGATATCAACCTATACATAAATAGGTTCGTATGAATGTTTTGAATGATGTTAAGCTATGATTGTAAGCTTAACCTTGAAATCGTTTATCTTTGATTGTGAATGAAAACACTTAGTTTTATGTGACGTTTGATATAGCATGCTTTGGCCTAATAGGTTCTATCACATTGGTAAGTTTCTCCAGGTAAGTAAACGGGTCCCTCGGTTGATTGGGATTTATGCAAATTACTTTTCCTTAGGCAAGAAACTTATTACTAGTGATATCCCCCTTCCAGTTACTACATGCCCGTCAAAATATATCTTTCGTTTAACATTACTTCATCATGAAGTAACGTTTATGAAAACATGACTGTGAATGAATGTTTGTAAAATACGATCAAGGTTAAAGGCCATAGCCTCGATTGATAGTCTAAGCTATAATTCAAATAACTTAAACATAACTCCTACCTTAGTTCGGATGCTTAGATTGATAATAAGAAAAGGCAGGACTTGATCTACTCGCTTATGTGATTGCTAGCTTAATTCCAACTTCGTTTCTTGCACGTATTACGAGAAAATGGCACGTCGGCTCGTCACGGCTATTGGGCACGCCTCCCTAGGTTAACTATGTGAAAATGAAGGTGAGTTTGGGATGAATGGGGTTCATACGCGTCCTCCCCTTTTATAGCCGTTTTTGCACCCTATCGCGGTACGCGATAGGTCCCTTGTGGCCCGTCGCGTATCGCGACGCCGCCATTTTACACCACCTTATGCGGTGATGACACGTGGCTTGTCATATTGTGCCATGTGTCGACATGGTGTTCAACACGTGTCCGGTGACTCACCAAGCCCATCACGCTACGCGATGGGTTGATTGTTACCCCGTCGCGTATCGCGATGGGAACAAAGTTTCAGAATTTGCACTTTTGGTCCGTGTACTTCCTAAGTTAGTATATTTAAGCTTAAATTAAGAGGGTTAGGAACGTGGTGTTACACACGACGCCCAGAAAAAACCCCGAAGGGTGCCCCATAGTCTTAGTAGGTTTGTAAATGAATCCAGTGTTCATCGAATAGTTCGTAAACTGTTTGACAGAAAGTCCGTTTATTTTCGTTTATTTAATAAATGAACAAGAACGACAAGAAATTCTATTCGATTAGTTAAATAAACAAACATGAACAGAGGCCCCATCCGTTCAATTGTGTTCGTGAACGTTCGATAATGTGTTTATAAACCTTCGTTTATGTTCGCTTGTGTATGTTGTTCGTGAAAGTTTTTTGAACATTTATTTATTGCATCTAAACATTTTATATGTCGGGTTTGGAGTATCGGGTTATCCTTGAGTACCGGTTAATGATCCCTATGTTCCCGACTGATGTGCCTTGCCCAATTTGACGCAAGGTCTGTTTGGATTCTTTTGGAGACCATGTGGTGAATTGCAAAGAATTGCATGGCATTAAATACAGACATGATTTGGTGTGGGATGTTCTGTGTGACGTTCTTTAACGGGCAGAGATATATGCTAAAAAGGAGACTCCTGTTAAATTTCTCACGGATCCTCTTGAAGGGAGGTCTACTTTACGACTAGCTGATATTCTTGTGTTCGGGTGGGCAGGGGGGAAACACGCCTGTGTGGATCTTACAGGAGTGTCTCCTCTTGTTGGGCTCAGGGACCGTGGGTTTGTTGTGGGTCAGGCTGCGTTGAAGGCTGAATCGGGCAAAGTTGTTAAACACGAGAAAGCTTGTTTAGAGAATCAACATGTCTTCTCTCATTTGCTTTTGATACATTTGATTTTCTGGCCTTAGAGGCTGTGAATTTTTTGAGTAGGGTTCGGCATGTCGTACACGGAACCTCTTCGGCTCCTAGGTCCCAAAGCTTCGTTTTTAATATGATTGACTTTGCTATTCAAAAGGGGGTTGCGGCGTAGCTTGTTGCCCGTTTGCCTGCCACTTTATTGTAATCGTTTTATACTTATTATTAATATTTGATAATTCAAGATTTATTACTTTAACATAAAATATGAAATCATATTCTCACATTGTTTTTGCAATGCTCTCCTTTCCTTTCTCATTATTCATATTGATGAATACATCGACCTCAATTTCAAGGCTCTTCTTATTTTATTTGTGTTCTTTAACACGTTCATTTCCTTAATAATGAGCACATACATAAGATCTCATTCGGTAAGTGTTCATGAACCGTTTGTGAACACATTAAGTCAACACACAAGGCATTGGAACCATTCCATGACGGGAAAAGCAAGCCACATCGGCAATGGAGACACAAATCGCCTCAAACGTTATGCTCTTTAACACGCCTCCGCCTAGGCATGTTCAAAACGGTTTGGAACTAGGAACCGGAACCGGTTCCTAACCGGTTCCTATATTCAAAACCCCCTTTTAAACCGGTACCAGGCTCGAACCGGTTAGGGAACCGAACCGGTTCTCCCACCCTCGGACCCCTAACCTATCTAACCGGTTCTTACCGGTTCCTAACCCGGTTCCTGTTCCGTAACCGGTTCCAACCGGTTACAGTGTAAATTTTTTTTTTTTTTTCGTTTGCGATTTGGATTCTAAACTACGATTCGTATTTGTATAACATGAAAAATAAAAAAACAATTAACATAAAAATAAACAATTAATTGATGAAGAAAAGACAACTACTGAAGATGTTTGCCACTGAAGACAACTACTGAAGGTTGCCACTGAAAGTTGCGACTTCTTCCTCGGAATTACTTGTAGAAATGCCTTCTTGTTCGTCGTGCACTCGAACATCAAGTGGTGTTTCATCTTCGAGAGTGGTTACGTGTTGAATACGATCGATTGAGTCCAAGTGATCCTTTAAGCAAATGCACATCTCCACCGACTCCGAATTTAGTCTTGTTCTTCTCACCGATATTACCCTGCCACTAAGAGAAAAAGCGGATTCCGAAGCTACCGTAGAAGCTTGGACGGTTAGTAAATCACGGGCCATGGTGGCAAGAATCGGAAACTCAGTTTCCTTTACCTTCCACCAAGCCAAAACATCAAAAGTGCCATATTCCTCTTCGGATAAACCGGTAGAGTAATCATTTGCACTATACCTTCCTAGTTCGCTTGAAGGGGTGTTACCCCTTTGTTTTTTAGCCGTTATGTTGCGAACGGTGTTCATAAGGCTAATCATGGGATCTCGTACTCTAGTAGCACTTGAACTTGATGAAGACCCCCCCCGGCATAGGCATGTGTATGTTTGACCCATATTTAATTAAATAAAAGTCATACATAAATTTAAAATTCAAGTTAAAATCATTTTTTGCCTCTGTTGAAAAGTTTTGGTCAACTTCATGCATATCTAAGGCTGAAAAAATTTCGTCTATCACACATTCAACCCCCGTAACATTTAACATTGGGTTTAAAGCGGCGGCGCAAGTAAAAACCGGTGGCAATTTAAGAAAGTATTTTTTTAATTTAAACTTCATTGGTAATATGGTTTGAAAACATTGGACTTTTATTTTCAAATTCTTTAAGATTGTTAACGATTAAAAATAACTCCGAAAGAACCAAGGGACTTGTCGGATAATACGTTCCCGATAGTTTCGTAGTTGATGTTTTAAAAACTTCAAGAAAAGTCAATAAGTCATTGATAATTTCCCATTTCTCATTTGAAAAGGGGATTGCCAAATCATTCTCGGCAAGACTAGAATGAAACATTTGTAAAGTTTCTCTTTGTTTCAAAGCACTTTGAAACATTATGCAAGTGGAATTCCATCGATGAGGTACATCCCAATTAGCTCCCAAAGCTTTTCTTCCCGTATCTTTACAAAATTTTCTATATTCCATTTGTCTTTTTTTACTTTTCTTAAAAACTTCATGTATCATTAGTCTAAAATCGTTTATAACCGATGTAACCTCATCCGAAGCAAGTCCGTCTTGCACGATTAAATTAATGATATGTGCAACACACCTTGAGTGAAAAAATACACCATTGCAAATCGGCGTATATTTTAATTTTAATTTATCAACCGCCGATGTATTATTCGACGCGTTATCAAATGCCATTGAAAATATTTTATTTTCTAGTTTATAAGTTTTTATAACATAATCTAAAATTTCAAACAAATTATCTCCCGTATGTAGATACTCAAAGAGTTCGAAAGCAATGGTGCGTTTCATCATTTCCCACGATGACGGGTCTACCCAATGAGCGGTGACACAAAGATAAGATTCGGGTAGACCATGTGGAGCCGACCAAACATCACTAGTTAAGTTTATTCCCGTATTTATATTTTCAAAATATGCAATTAGTACCTTTTTGGCCTTCTTCCACAATTTTAAACAATAACGTTTAAGAGTATGACGACTTACGTGAGTGTATTGTGGTTGAAGCGTATCTCGAATCATGGCGGTTAAGCGAGGGTTGTCGAAGTGGCTAAACGGCAAAGCTTCTTGAATCACAAACTTCGCCATACGATCTTGAACTCGATCAATTTGGTATGTAAATATTCCGCCTTCACTATCCATTTGCGTTTGTTGCGAATCGACGTTCTTTTTCAACGCCTTGCAATACGGTTTTTCGATGTGTTTCTTCAAATTTTAATTCGAAAGTGGGTTTAAATAAATCCCACAAAACTTGCACCGAGCCTTCAATGAATGGTCACTCAATTCAGCCAAATCCCAATTGCACCAAATCTCTTGATTACGATTATGAGGTACAATACGAACGAAACTTGGTTCGGCGTTGGAACCTTGACCAACCGATGATTGTGAGGCAGCCATAACAACAAATATGAATATAGAAGAAGAGAAAACAAGAGATTAGAGAACTCAAAACGTTGTAATAGCGTTTTTTTGTATTTTTTGCGTTCGGGTTTGCGTTTTGAGTGTTGTGATGAACCCATGACATCAAATACCTATTTATACTAGTAGTGGGGTGCTTGGGGGAGCCAAAAAACGGCTATTTTTGACCCCAACGGTCAAAAAACGGCCAAAAGAACGATTTCCAACGGCTATATTCGATCCAACGGCTAGAACCGGTTAGGAACCGGTTCCGGATGGTTCGGTTCCAGAACCGGTTCCGGTTCGGTTCCGGTTCCTACCCGCCCCCACTCAGAAATGCAAGAACCGGTCACGGATCATCGGGTTGAATCAGATAGGGTCCGGTTCATAAAAAAACGGGTAGGAACCGGTTCGGGTCAACCGGTTCGGGTCCAGGAACCGGTTTCGTTGAACATCTCTACCTCCGCCCTAGACGCTCTATCCGGCACGATGTACCTCTCGAAAAAGTCCCAAAAACATTGCCCCGTTGACGCTCCTTCACCGTCCACGTCACTACACATGCCTAATATTGCAAAACTTGAAAAGACAAGGGAAATATGCTTTGGCAAATATTTATAAACGAAGGTAAGTTTTATAAAATATTACCTTTTGACCTTGAGTCCTTTATATATACAAATATATATATATATATACATTACACACATATTCTCTAAAAAAAACGGATTACCACCACTTAAACGACGCCGAAGCACACAAGATTCGCGGCGGAAGCAAACACAAAACGACACCGGATTGGCTGAATCCGCCGGAGCCAGCAGCCACGTGTACACTCTTCTCTGATCGGTGCCCCCGTGGACCGATGACGCAATCAAAAACCGGAAACAGATACGATTCGTTTCGCTAATTACAAGCCCTAATTATATTACGTATTCACCGAACCGTTGAAAGCTGTGTAATAATCGGTGTGCGGACGCAGTTAGTCAATTAGACAGTAGAGGTTTGTTTGTATTTGTAATGGCGGAATTAGGTCAGGAATCGGTGGAGTTTTCGACACTGGTGAATCGAGCTGCGGAGGAATCGTATCTGAATCTGAAGGAGTTGGTGGAGAAGTCGAAAGGCGCCGAGATGTCCGATTCGGAGAAGAAGATTAGTATACTTAAGTATCTTGTGAAAACTCAGCAAAGGATGCTCAGACTCAATGTGCTTGCTCAGTGGTGCCAACAGGTTTATAACCTAATTTTATTATTATTATTATTCATGTTTAGTTTTCATTTGCTTGCCATTAAGCTTCAAAATGAAATGATGCTGAATGAAAATTATTCGGTTTATTTGATCCATTAACAAAATTTGATCCAATAACTAGAAAACACTATCCAACCCTGGCTTTTTATGCTCAACTACAACTTATAAATTATGTTCGATAACTTTGATACAAATACGTCTTAGTTCACACTTGTGTAAGTAACGAAAATAATTTTCCTTTATAATGCAAATGCTAGCAAGAATGTTACAGAGAATACAAAATAATAATAATAATAATAATAATAATAATAATCAGGTTTGGAACAAATACAAATTAAATTAACATGCTAGCTGTGCGAATCAAGTGGTGTAATTATATATACAACATATTGTAATTATGGTGTAGTGTAATCACACTGCGATGTAATTACATAATTACACTACTTGTTTCACGCGCTTTTTAGTTTGTACGTTAACTTTCACCATAATAATGCATGAGTAGGGCATTGGGAAAAAAAGATAGTTATAAAAGAAAATAAATTAAATAATTGATAAGCCATTTCTAGATTGCTATTGATAGCAAGATCTACAAAACAAACTAATATCAATATGCAAGCTTGGAGCAGTAATGGAGTTAGTCGTTTTTTTGGCATAAAAAGAATAAAACTGTAAAAGCTAAGATTCGGGCTTGCGCATTATTGAATGCAGGGCAGAGCTCACGGCTACAGAATAAGTAAATATAATATATGTTATATGTATAATAAATTCCTTTTTAAAAAAACAAGGTTTAAAAAATTCAGGGGCCTAAAGCCCTAGCTTTACTTGCTTACCTTGTTGGGCCGGCCCTGCCTCCACCACCAATTACCACCACATTGAAGTACTCAACACTTACTGGCTCAAAGTGTCTTAACTATTCGGACCTCTTACTAATTTAGCACTTACCGATGCAGTGGTTGTCAAACAGTCCTTAGGCCTTAACACTCAAAATCATAATTGAACAAACATACACGTACACAAACGAACATAAGTTAACATTCATGAATACAAACTCTCGTGGATGGTCATGATGATTTTTTTTCCCGCTAAAAAATTACTAAGTAAATATGTATATCTATGTATGTATGTGTGTGATTTAAATGAGCCCCTTTTATGCTTATATTTGTATATATAACTACCATTTATTTATTAAAATTTAAACAAATAACCATAAACGGACGGACGCAAATAAATGAATATAAATGAATGATCATAAATGGAGATTCACGGGCATAAATGAACAAACAACACGTTCGTTCATTTAATTAAATGAACAAAATTTTTTTGTTATGTTTGTTCTTTTATTCAATAAATGAACATAAATGAACTTCCCGTTGAACAGTTTTTGAACGTTTGGTTCGTTTACAGGCCTAGTAACTACAAACTTATTATTTAAATAATACTGCCTTTTGATATGCAGGTACCACTGATACAATATTGTCAGCAGCTTGCATCAACCTTATCAAGCCATGAAACATGTTTCACTCAAGCTGCGGATTCGATGTTTTTCATGCACGAGGGACTACAACAGGCTCGTGCTCCAATTTATGATGTTCCATCTGCCGTTGAAATTCTTCTTACTGGCACTTACGAACGGTTGCCAAAGTGCACAGAGGAAGTAGGTATTCAAAGCGCTTTAACTGAAAAACAACGAAAACCTGTGCTTAAGAAGCTCGACGCTTTAGTGAGGTCGAAGTTACTTGAAACCACACTTCCGAAAGAGTTCTCTGAGGTCAAGATCTTTGATGGTACAGTAAATCTTTGTGTTCCAGGAGAGTTTAAGGTGTTGCTAACACTCGGTTACCGTGGACACTTGTCGATGTGGAGAATATTGCATTTGGAAATATTAGTTGGTGAAAAAAGTGGTCTAGTGAAGCTTGAAGAAACGCGGCGGTTTGTTCTTGGAGACGATTTAGAGCGCAGAATGGCTGCTTCTGAAAATCCTTTTGCAATTTTATATTCTATTTTACATGAGTTTTGCGTAGCTCTTATCATGGACACTGTGATAAGACAAGTTAGAGAACTTAGGGTTGGTAGATGGAAAGATGCTATTCGGTTTGAGCTTATATCTGATGGTAGTTCAGGTCAAGGTCAAAGTAGTGCTGCTGGTTCTATGCAAACGGGCCAAGACGGAGAAACTGATTCTGGAGGTTTAAGGACACCTGGATTAAAGATTCTTTTCTGGCTGGATTTTGATAAAAACATTGGAACATCAGACTTAGTGTCATGTCCTTTTATCAAGATTGAACCAGGGCCGGATCTGCAAATTAAGTGCATCCACAGTTCATTTGTCATCGATCCTGTAACTAACAGGGAGGCAGAATTGTCCATTGACCAAAGCTGTATTGATGTTGAGAAACTGCTATTAAGAGCTATATGTTGTAATAAATACACACGCCTCCTTGAAATTTATAAAGAACTGGGGCAAAATAGTCACAGCTGTAGAGCTGGGGATGATGTTATGCTTAACCGACCAGTTGAACAAACTGGCGCTGATTACAATAAGGTAAGTGTCACAGGCTTGATTATAAGAACTTTCATCTGTATAACGTATACCATGGTTTCATTCTTTTATCGCTTATACAGTTGACTATGTTTATTTTGGTGGTGGATCATGTTGTTCTGCTTGATTTCTATTTGCAGGATGACAATTTGGATTCTGAAGGGCAGGAAGTGTTACGTATGCGTGCCTATGGCTCATCATTTTTTACACTTGGAATAAATATAAGGTCTTACTCCAACTCATGGATATATGTAAATGCTCATTGATGATTTAAATTTTTAAATGTGATTGACAAGTTGACTAAGTTCACTTGGCTGACTGTGCCACGTAAGTAGTGATTGTTTGGCAGTTTATTTACAAGTATAAAAAAATCTTGTTCCACAAGGCCATAATAGTATACCCTATGAGTTGATTTAGCTATTTAAAAAGCTATTATTCTACATGATATTTAAAAAGAACAAACTTCTGGATGTTTGAACTCCTTTCCTTTATGAAATGAAGGACGGGGCGATTTCTTCTTCATTCATCAAAAAGTACAATTTCATCTTCAGCATTAAGAGAATGCGAGGAAGCACTAAACCAGGGAAGTATGACTGCAGCAGAAGCATATATGAGCTTGAGAAGCAAGAGTTTACTGCATTTGTTTGCATGTATTGGGAGGTTTTTAGGCCTTCAAGTAAGAACATCTGTTCTAGAAATCTTGAAATATATGAAGATTGAATGTATTATCTAAAAGGTTGCATTGCAGGTGTATGAACACAACTTTTCTCCGGTGAAGGTTCCAAAACACGCCTTAAACGGTTCCAATATGCTTCTTATGGGATTTCCCGAGTGCGGGAGCTCTTATTTTCTGCTGATGCAACTTGAAGACGACTTTAAACCTCTTTTTAAGTTGCTGGAAACCCATGCAGATCCTTCAGGAAAAACCGAATCATTTGTTACTCGCATTAAAAGTGTTGACGTAAGTCAAATGCATCTGCTTGAAGGCGAACCCAATTTGAGCCTTCTTGATTATAATTCCCTAACATCCTCTGAAAATGATTCGGGCCCTAGTCGGGCTTCTGACCATGGTCTTCTTTCTGATTTGACCGTTCAAGGCTCTGGTTTATCTGGTTTTTCTTCACTAGTGGATGAAATCTTTGAGCTAGAAAGGCGATCCTCTGTACCTGCATTTTCTGCCCAGAGTTACAATAATATTGATAATTCTGTGAACCTTACAAGTGCAGGCTCAAATTGGAATAGTTCATTGTATCCTGTGAGTAACAATTACAAGGGTAGGGTACCATCTGCTTCCACCAGTTCAACCACTTCTAGAAGTACAACCATGAAGAAACTGCCGGCTTCAAAATCTGATCAGGATTTAACTTCTAGATCACCACATTCTGCTGAAGTTGGTTCTTATATCACTGGTGGCACTCGAGTTTCTGCATCAAGTGCAAGAGGAAACACTTACAGAACTTCGGTTTCAACTCCAGGTGGGCCATTTTAAGTTTCTGAATCTACCACATTTATGAACATGTTGATTTGGGTTATATTTTTCTCCTATATTGGTTGAATTTATATAAGATGGTTTAGAAGATTTTATGCATTAAAATACACTTCAGTCGACTTTAATTTTTACATAAAACTAGGGAATGAACATGTTGATTTGAAGTATATTTTTCTCCTTTATTTGTTGAATGGGTAAAATTTAGAAGATTAGCTTAGTAATAGGAAACAGATCTAAAGTCGGCTGAAGTGTATTTTAATGCATAAAATCTTCTAAACCATTATATATAAAGATTTGGTTTATTATTGAAGAAATATAATTATTGTTTCTTTTTTTGTGCATAAAAACCAATGTCGTTGTCCTATTTTACAGTTTTAGTCATGACACTTTTTTGTGTGGGCGCACATAAGTCATCAAATGATGACTTTGTTGTGCCGTTTGGGCTATTATTATGCTAAAAACCGGCTGTCAAAAAGGTAGTTTTTATATAAGGTTTAATTGTCTAAAATGTTTAAATTGATGTATAATGTTATGTTTATCAAAATGTTAAATTTGCTACATTACAAAATGACCCAAAAAGGCACATGACATCATCTTGTGAGTTGTGACGACTCAAACAAGATAGATGCCACCTTTAGTTATAACTGAAAGCATAGTTATTTTCACCCATGATATTTAATTTACTTACAATATCAGCGATGAATTTGATCTCACAGCTTAAACTAGTTGCTCCTATTTTTTCAGCTCCAACACCAGATTCTTCTATGACTCAAGCCCCGAGAGAAAACGGATCAAGAAAACGCACATTATTGGACGTATTAGATTTACTTCCATCCCTCAGATCCTCGAACATCCTTGAGCGATCTTCAAAAAGAAGAAAACTCACTAATGCGATGCCTACACAAAATCAGTTAACCAGTGTCAGTAATATTGAAAAATACAGATTTGTGAATCGTATAGCAGAAGCAAATAAAGGCGATGCACCGTCAAGTATATATGTGTCAGCTCTTCTGCATGTGATCAGACACTGTTCACTCTGCATCAAACATGCTCGGTTGACTAGTCAAATGGATGCACTCCACATCCCATATGCCGAAGAAATTGGTCTAAGAACAGCTTCATCAAACATATGGTTTAAACTCCCATTTGCAAGAAACGACACATGGGAACACATATGTTTAAGGCTTGGTAAAAAACCTGGAAGCATGTATTGGGATGTGAAAATTAGTGACCAGCATTTCAATGACTTGTTTGAGCTTCAAAAGGGGAGCACTAATACTGCATGGGGATCTAATGTCAGGATTGCTAATGCATCTGATATAGATTCTCATATTCGTTATGATGCTGATGGTGGTGTTTTGACTTACAATTCTGTCGAAGCCGACAGTATTAAGAAACTGGTGGCAGATATTCAACGGTTATCTAATGCCCGGACATTTGCTTTAGGAATGAGGAAATTACTGGTTGCTAGATCTGATGACAAAACAGAAGAAAATCAACCCAAAGGTGTAAACAGTAGTTTAGAAGCGGGTGATAAATACTCTGAACAGATGAGGAAGGCGTTTAAAATTGAGGCTGTTGGGTTAATGAGTTTATGGTTTAGTTTCGGCTCAGGGGTTTCAGGGGTTCTGGCTCGTTTTGTTGTTGAATGGGAATCTGGTAAAAGTGGTTGTACAATGCATGTGTCACCCGACCAACTTTGGCCTCATACCAAGGTATGTTTTAAACTCTTAACCCTTTTTTAGTATCATGTTTAAAACCGTGAATGATTGTTCATAATTATGTATTTTCAGTTTCTAGAAGATTTTATCAACGGGACGGAAGTTTCATCTCTTTTGGACTGCATTCGTCTGACAGCAGGACCCTTGCACGCACTTGCTGCTGCAACACGTCCTGCAAGGGCTGCACCGGTTCCCGCGGTTCCTGGTGCTGGTCCATCAGGCCCGGCTGTATCAAAAGCAAACGTTTATGGGCAGATGCCAAATGGTTCAAACTCGAATGTTGGTCACAGCTCTAGCCCTGGTCCTTGTCCTGGTGGAAACCCAGGTGCATCTGCCATGTTAACAGCTGCTACCGTGGCTAGTCGAGGTGGTCCGGGAATCGTTCCAAGTTCACTGTTGCCAATTGATGTCTCGTTTGTTCTTCGTGGCCCGTATTGGATTCGGATAATATACCGGAAATATTTCGCAGTTGACATGAGGTGTTTTGCCGGTGATCAAGTCTGGTTGCAACCCGCAACACCGCCGAAAGGCGGTCCGACAGTTGGCGGTTCATTACCTTGTCCGCAGTTTCGGCCCTTCATCATGGAACATGTGGCTCAGGAGTTGAACGGGTTAGACCCTAATTTTGCTGGCGGTCAACCGTCAGCTGGACCAACTAATTCCAACAATTCGGCTGCATCACCCGGTCCACAAATCTCAGCTACCAATGGCACTCGGGTGGGCCCTACTGGAATGTCTCGTCCAGGAAACCAGCCCGTTGGATTTAACCGTTCTATGAGTGCCATGTCAGCATCACCAAATGCACTTATGGTACGTAGAGCTACCGGTGCAGTTCCTGCTCATGTTAGAGGAGAGCTGAATACCGCCATTATCGGGCTTGGAGATGATGGCGGTTATGGTGGCGGTTGGGTTCCTCTTGTTGCCCTTAAAAAGGTTCTTAGGGGCATTCTGAAGTACCTTGGTGTATTATGGCTATTTGCACAATTACCAGATCTTTTGAAGGAAATCCTTGGATCAATTCTAAAAGAAAATGAAGGTGCGCTTTTGAATTTGGATCAGGAGCAGCCTGCCTTGCGCTTCTTTGTCGGGTAAGACTAGAGTTTGAATCGACTCGTATCCGTTTAACCCGTTTCTTGTATTAACCAAGTTTTTCTTGCAGGGGATATGTATTCGCTGTTAGTGTCCACAGAGTTCAACTTCTTCTCCAAGTTCTTAGTGTAAAACGGTTCAACGCTTCACAGCAACAACCAAACAATTCGCTATCGGGTCAAGATGAATTAACTCAATCTGAAATAAGTGAAATATGTGACTACTTTAGCCGTCGGGTCGCATCTGAACCGTACGACGCGTCTCGGGTTGCATCTTTCATCACTCTTCTCACATTACCCATTTCCGTGTTAAGAGAATTCTTAAAGTTAATAGCATGGAAAAAGAGTCTAGCTCAGGCCCAAGGCGGTGATGTCCCGCCAGCTCAACGGTCACGAATCGAGTTATGCCTTGAAAATCATACAGGTTTAGATGGGAATTCAGAAAACTCTTCAGCTTCCAAAAGTAATATTCATTATGACCGCCCTCACAGCGCTGTTGACTTTGGGTTGACCGTGGTTTTTGATCCTGCACACATACCTCACATTAACGCTGCTGGCGGTGCTGCGTGGTTGCCGTACTGTGTTTCCGTGAGGTTGAAGTACTCGTTTGGTGAAAACCCTAATGTGTGTTTTCTTGGAATGGAAGGCAGTCATGGTGGGCGGTCATGCTGGCTTCGGGTTGAAGATTGGGAAGCTTGTAAACAGAGAGTGATTCGGACTGTGGAAATGAACGGGTCTACAGGTGGAGACGCTAACCAAGGACGGCTGAGAATGGTGGCGGATAATGTGCAAAGAACGCTGCACATGTGTCTCCAAGGGCTGCGTACTGGCAGCGGTGTTGGCGGAGGTAGCAGCAATACTTGACTTGTGTTTTCTTATACAAGAATATAGTGAGTTGAGAGTTGGTGGTTTGTATTTGTAATCTATCTGGAGGATGATTGATTACATGTATTTTTAGGGTAACAGTAGGCTAAAGTTTTCCCTTTGTATAGGAACTGTCTAAATTATCAGTTTGTATAAACATTTTGTCTTGTTTGAACAATAACAAATAGTACCTTCAGTGCCTTCATGTTAAAGGTAGTCCTGGTTTTGACAGTTTGAACTGATGATTTTTTTTATCTGAACGGTTAATTTTGTTTTAAAAGTTTTATAACGATACATTCTGTATACCTAAGGTAACTTTGCAACCCATCAATCTGTTTTTTATTTCTTGAGTGGAAACTTCCTAGATGCATCTGGATTGCTTTCACTCAAACAGGTTTCACGTTTAATTAGAGTCATCCACAACCGTTGCACTCAAAATAGTGATATTTTAGGCTGTGATTCCTTATGGCCAAATATATCTTTTGTACATAACACAATAATGTGTTTCTCCTAAGATTGTAAATAGGACAAGTTCACTGACTGCATTAAAGCATGCTCAACTATAGTATTTCCAAGATATACAGCGAAACCAGTAGCACAAATTATCAAATGAATTTTCAAGAATTCCAACTGTAAGTCATAGTTGTTACTGTATATCAACTTGTATTCATGCCTTAAAAAAATTAACTCCTGGTATATATTACAGTGAAGAGCCACACGTGACAAGTATATGGGCAAAGAAAGCAGCATCTAAAAGCCCAATAATATATGTATAAATATACAAAGAGAGCATCTAATGTCACTTGCAGTTGCATATATCAACTCTCTTTAGTGGAAATAATAATAATTTGTTTTACATTCATTTATCCATCCTTCATTAATCTTCTTCAATGAATGCACCTCCCTCTGAAGAACCAACCCTAAAATATAAGGTGCTGTTAGTATATATATAACCAACTTATGTATATGCAGATATCTATATGTATTTTAAGATCCATTTACTCTTTTGCATGCATGTTAAATTAATCTTCTTGCAGACATGTGTTCTCAAAGTGTCCATTCACTGTGTTACAAAGTCAACAGAGTCCTCAAATCCATTGAAGGTGCTGATTTCTTTTTCTTTCTATTGTTTTACACCAAATAATTTTTTTTTAAAAAATTGAGAAAATAATCAAAATGAATATTTTCACTGATAAAACTGACAAGATAGTAGACTTTTTTCTTTTATAAAAATATCATCTGATGTTATTCGCTTTAGTTAAGAACTTGTACTTTTAGCCACTAGTGCAACACATTTTGACATGGCGCAACAAATTTCTTTCCGGCGAAAGAGAATGGATATGTTGCACCAAGGTTAAAAATATGTTGTATTAAAAGACACTTGTTATTGATTCTATATTTAAAAAAAAGCCAGAGGATATACCATTGGTTAAGAACTTAAGACAACCATTATAATGATTTTTCATATAAAAAATTAAACATGTTTGGGATTGATTTATCAACATGTTTATATTGGTTTAGCAGGTGTGTATACCATTGATATTGATTCAAAGCAACAAAAAGTTACTGTACAAGGCAACGTTGAAGTGGATGTACTTGTAAAGAAGCTGATTAAAGTGGCCGGAAATCCCCAACCAAAAAGAAAAGCCGACGACAATAAAGAGAGAGAAAAAGGTTCCCAAAGCAGTGGAAACAACAGCGAAGAAGAAAACAACAATAATAATAATAATAATAATTCAGCCGATCAAAATAATAAACCCGGTGGTCCATCGGTGAAGTTTGCCTCCGGCTCCAGCGAGTGATCAAATGGGTGGTGGTAAGAAAAAGAAAAAGAAAAAGAAAAAGGCTTCCAGTGAACCAGCAGACACTGTAACAATAGCCCCGGATGTGGGGGCTACTCAAGTGGTTGAGCAAGTGCATCTTAGCCCTCCACGTGGCCACTCATATCCAATGCCTGTTGGTCCAGCTTATGTTACGAGTTATAGTGAGGCGCATCCCAGTGGCAATGGTGGGTCGGCATACTATGTTGCTCCAGCCCAGTATAATGGAATTGGTACCAGGTATTGAACACGAACTCGTTAATTTGGCTAACACCCAAACACGAATGTTATATTATTGAGAAACTTCACAAAACTCAATTACCTGATTACAATCTCTAAACCCCAAAGCACGAGTATTTATAATCTAACCTATCACGTTTAGACTACAACTAGGATTGCTAAATAATATGACATAATAATTATACTAACAATTAAACCTAAGCACTTTTAATTGTTTATAATTATCCACTCCTTAAATCTTGTTACTTAACCTTACACGCCAAGTAACAACCTTAAATCGAAATTCCCAACAATCACCCCCGGAATTTCGAACTCGAAACCGATAAGTCTTCAACTCCAAGTAATTCCCGCATCTCCTTGAATTTGATTCTCCCAAGAGCCTTTGTCAAGATATCGGCACATTGCTTAACACCACTAACATGCTCGACACTTACTTCTTCACGATCAACACATTCTCGAATGTAGTGAAACCGAGATTTAATGTGTTTGGTCATTCCATGGAAAACCGGATTCTTCACGAGTGTTATTGCTGATGTATTATCGATACGTAACACCACTGCTTGAATTTCCTTGTCGAATAACTCACTTATCAAGTCTCTTAGCCAAACCGCCTGACACGAGGCTGCGCTTGCCGCCATGTACTCTGCTTCACACGATGAGAGTGCAACTATACATTGTTTCTAAGAACACCAAGTAATTGGTGAAGACCCAAGATAAAATACGTGCCCCGTAGTGCTTCTACCATCGTCTTGGTCAATGTTATGGCTACTATCACTATAACCGACTAACACGTTTTTCCCACGAGTGTAAGAAATACCAAAACCGAGAGTACCTTGAATATAACGAAGAATTTGCTTTATAAGAGTTGCATTAGATTGCTTCGGGCTTTGCATGTACCGGCTTACTACTCCGATCGAATACGCCAAGTCGGGACGAGTTTGTAAAAGGTACCGAAGACACCCGACAATCTTTCGATATCTCGTAGCATCAAAATCTTCTTCGTCTTCAAATTTAGAAACTTTTATACTCGGATGCAATGGAATTTGAGCAGGATTGCAAACCTCCATTCCCGCTTCTTCTAAAATTTTCTTCGCATACGCTTCTTGCTTAATTTTTATCCCATCCTTGCTTTGTGAAACTTCAATTCCGAGATAATAAGTTAGCTTTCCCAAATCCGACATCTCAAAGTTTAAAGCCATCTCGCGCTTAAACTCCATTATTAAGTTTAAATTGGAACCTGTCACGATTAAGTCGTCAACGTACACACCGACTATTAAAAGATCGGTTCCAATTTTCTTTCAGTATGCCGCTTGTTCTTCTATGCACCGGTGAAACTTCATATTTAACAAAATACCATTCAACTTTGTATTCCACACCCTCGGAGCTTGCCTTAAGCCGTACAACGCTTTGGATAATTTGTATACTTTGTGTTCTTCACCCTCTTTAACAAAACCAAGCGGTTGAGAAACAAAAACTTGTTCTTTTAACTCACCATGTAGGAACGCGGATTTGACATCGAGGTGATGCAATTCCCAACCTCCATTCGCTGCTAGAGATAAAAGTAAACGAACCGTTTCGAGTCTAGCCACTAGTGCGAAAACCTCGTTAAAATCGACTCTGTGTTGCTGAACATAACCCTTTGCCACGAGTCTCGCCTTGTGTTTATTAAGCAAGCCATCCGCGATTCTTTTAACCTTGAAAACCCACTTTAAACCAATCGCCTTTGCACCACGTGGTAACTCGGTCAACGTCCACGTATTATTTTATTTATCGAGTCAATCTCAATACGCATTGCTTTCATCCACTCCGGTTTCAATTTTGCATCATCAAAACAAACCGGTTCATCATCCGCAAGCAATAGCAAATCTTCATCAATTATACTCGAATTCAAGACATAATCATTAAAATGTACCGGGGTAACCGTGGCTCGAGAAGATCTCTGAACAGCTGGCTCAGGTGTAACCGTGTTGCTTGTATTAGCTGAGCTTATTGGAGCATTTTCGACTATCGGTTCTTCGTCGTCTTCTTCACCCCCGTCACCACTTGAACTCGTAGAGTTTGACTCAGGGCTCGATCCGATGTTTTCGGTATTAACGGTTCCTTCTCCGGTGTCAATTTCATCACCAAAGTTAACCCAAAACATGCCAGGTGCTCGATCCTCCTCGTCGATTGTTTCGGTACTTTTACCTCAATTCCAACTTTGCTTTTCATCAAACACCGTGTCACCCACTCGACTCACAACAATTTTTCTAGTCGATGGATTGTATAAACGATACGCCGCCGAACCTTTCTCGCTTCCGAGATAAACTAAACGAGTCGAACGATCGTCTAACTTCTTAATATTTCCCGCAACTATTTTTGAATACGCAACACATCCAAAAATTTAAGAAATTTAAGATCCGGTTTCTTTCGTTTTAACATCTCATACGGTGTTTTGTCTTTTAACGCTCGAGTTGGAATTTTATTAATCACGTCGGTTGAATGCCTCACCGCTTCACCCCACATATAATTCGGAACATGTCTCGCTTTTAATATGCTCCGAGTCATATCCAATATCGTGCGGTTCCGCCTCTCGACAACACCGTTTTGTTGAGGTGTATATGGAGCGGTTAAATGCCGAATAAAACCCTCGTTTTCAGAGAACCGATTGAATTCACGAGAAGTAAATTCTCCCCCTCGATCGGTTCGAAACGTCTTGATTTTTCCACTATTTTCCGTTTCCACCATGACTTTAAATTGCTTGAAGGTATCAAACGCTTCACTCTTTTCCTTCAACAAAAAAGTCCACATGAAACGTGAAAAATCATCTATCAAGACGAACACGTACCTATTTCCGGCTATGGTACTAGGAGTAATGGGCCCGCATAAATCTCCATGGATTAGTTCCAAGGCTCGAGTTGCTCTGAAAGTCGCCGACTTCGGAAACGGTTTCCTCGTTTGCTTCCCGACTAAGCACGAGTCACAGATTTGATTTTCTTGATCAACTTTTGGCATTCCAACGACCATATTATTTTTCACCATTTGTTTCATAGACTCGAAATTTAGGTGTCCTAGTCTCGCGTGCCAAAGCCAATTCTCGTTATCAATCCGGGCTTGTAAACACAAGGGTTTCCCCGTCTTTAATTTAATCGTATAAAGACGATTCTTGGACCGAGTAACCCGCATCAACAATTTTCCTTGATCATCGTACATCAACAAGTAATCATCTTTCATACGAATATCACAACCACTTTCTGTTGCTTGCCCAAGACTGATAATATTACTTTGTAAACTAGGAATATAATAAATGTTGGTCAATAATTGTTGCTCCCCCGTTTTACCGACTAGCAATATCGACCCTTTCCCGCAAATATCAACATAAGACCCATATCCAAATTTAACTTTGCTACGAACACGCTTATTTAACTCAGAGAAAAAAGATAAACTACCCGTCATATGGTTGCTCGCTCCGTTATCCAAATACTACAAGTCTTGTTCGTTCGAACCACCCTCGTAATATTTTGGTATAACCTTCTGTTCATTCAAGTACACTTTTTCTTGAACACACTGCACCATATAGAGGGACGAGTCTTTTTCTTTTGCGTCCGCCAAATGTGCTTGTCTCTCTTTCCTTCGTACCGGACACCTCGAAACGAAGTGACCAATTTCATCACAACGAAAGCATTGGACTTCCGAGTAATCCTTTTTACCCTTTCGTTTATCCCATTCGTTGGACCCTTCTTGTGAACCACGGTTCTGACTCCCACGTCCACCACCACGTCCTCGGTTTGAACCTTTCTCGCGCCCCCTACTCGATTCGCGTGAAAACTGCTTCGAACTCGCAGAGGATTCAGAATTATTAAACAAAAGTTTACCTTCTTCAGAACGCAACACGTGCCCTTTGATACGCTCCTCATAAGCCTTCAACCTCCCGACAACGTCCACAAAACCGACTGTTTTAAGGTCTAACACTTGCTCGAGGGATGCTACAACTTGGATAAACTGGCTTGGCAGGCTCGTGAAGAATTTCTGAACTAGCTTCCTTTCTTCATACGGTTGTCCAAGTGTGGTTGCTTTAGAAGAGATCGCGGTCATTCTCGAGGCATACTCGTCAATGGTTTTTTGGTTTCGTTCATCATCAAACCGTCAAATTCACGTATTAACGTATGAAGTCTAGCATCCTTCACACGTCCCGCGCCCATATTTCTTGACTTTATGGCATCCCACATCTCTTTTGCCAATTTAAAATTACCGATTTGAAGTATCTGTTCCTCGGGAATCGACTGAAACAGAAGCGCCTTCGCGATGTTATTTTGCTTCGCGTCATTAGAGCCCGGGTCAATCACATCCCAAACTCCATGAATCCCAAAAATAACCTCCATATGCATACTCCAAATCGTGTAGTTTGTTTTTGTCAAACGCGGACACTGAAACGACCCGGAGATCGTATCTTTTCCCGTTTGGTTCGTGTCACCCATCTTGTTTCTTCGGCTGTAAGTTTTTGAGAAATCACGTAAATTTGATTCAATGATTTCAACAAGTGATTTGTGCACAACCAAACCAGCTTAATAAAGTATCTAATTGAATAAAGATTCATTCAATTATATTTACCAGAAAAAACCCTTTCACCAACTTAAACAATATGACAAATAAGTCTGGTGAAGCACCTGTCACTTTCTAACCTTGGCCAAAGTTGAATGGCTCCACCTCAGAAACTGTGCCTCGTTACAAAACAAGTTCTAATCACCACAAATCAACCAAAGTTCACTATTACAGGACAACGACCAAACAAAGTTTCTCACGCCGGTCGCCGATTGCAGCTGCTCGCCTGTTCGGAATTTCCCTCACGTCACGGGTCAGTTCCGATTGCAGGTCTTGTGACACGGGTCTTGAACGAAACGCCAAACGAACACCGATTGCAATAATCTTCGCCGGAATTCCTCACGTCACAGGTTTTCCGATGAACGCATACGGTGTCTAGAAGGCCGGTGGGAGTTCCCTCACGTCACAGGTTACTCCGACCCTTCGCTTGCACAGGTTCGACCTTCACGTCGGTTACCAGGTATGTCGATTAACAACGCTCTGATACCAATTAATGGAATTGGTACCAGGTATTGAACACGAACTCGTTAATTTGGCTAATACCCAAACACGAATGTTATATTATTGAGAAACTTCACAAAACTCAATTACCTGATTACAATCTCTAAACCCCAAAGCACGGGTATTTATAATCTAACCTATCACGTTTAGACTACAACTAGGATCGCTAAATAATAGGACATAATAATTATACTAACAATTAAACCTAAGCACTTTTAATTGTTTATAATTATCCACTCCTTAAATCTTGTTACTCAACCTTGCACGCCAAGTAACGACCTTAAACCGAAATTCCCAACACAGTACACTTATGATTACCCAAAGGATGTTTATGACTCTGTAACATTATCTCGTCCGTCAGATACGTTTGAGATGGTTAGTGATGAAAATCCGTACGGGTGTTTTGTCATGTAATTATGTAAGGTGGTTGTTTGTTTGAATATTAATTATGATCAGGACATTTTGGACTCTTGTTTTTACTATTCATGGTAACAACTATATATATTGTTTTTGTTAATATGTTATACAATGGTGGTGTATTACTATTCACCTAATGAAAAACATGTTTAAATTCGCATCAATCATTCATTACATAAAATACATGTTTAAATTCCCATTGTACGCACATATACTCTCGTTTATAACCTTTTTGTCGTGTATCATCGATAGATACGTATCATGTTGATGATATGCGTTGCTCATTTGTGTAATTTTTTTGTGTAAATGACCACATGAAGTTTAGACAAATCTGAAAATCAATTTAATAGCGCAGTATACGTACACTTATAGACAAATATACCGCCATGAATCGTTTGTATTTTTGTCGTAAACATATCAAAGCTATGTACAATTAGAGGAAAATCATGATAGTGATGTGCAACACTATCAACTTATCAAAATAAACCCGTGTGATATGAACTAATACTTCAAACTTTAGTTCTATTTCAATCATGATATTGCATTCAATCTTCTATTGTCGTACTAAAGTTGTGTTATTTTATTAAAATCGACTGCTACGTAATGAAAAACTACATGCTTAACATATGTTATATATAGCTCCATTGCTCCAATATTGTATCACCACCATGTTTTATAATTTTATACTTCAAAGAACATATTAACGTAATATTGATGAAGATATATATACAATCATATAAAATATAAAAGTGGTTTTACTAAAAATAAAAATGTATATACATAATTCATGGTATATCATATTAGGGTAAAGTTAAAATACAAATGGATTAAAAAATGAGAAGGATGAGAAGGAATAGGATTATGACACATGGCAATCTTCCCATCAACCTGATTTTAGAAAGGAAGGGTATTTTTGGAACTTTATTGGTTTATTTTCTAAACTCATATCGTTATCAATTTTCACCATATATATCACATATATATCACAGGGTACCCATATATCGCAATCACAATCGACCATATAACAATCGATCAACAAATCTAAACAAATTATACATCTTAATCGGTGAAATCAAATCGAAGATTACGAACTCAAGCTATGAACGATGAAGGATTTGGTACGAATTCAGATACAAATTCTGCCATGAACGATGATGGATCTGGTACGATTTTTTCTCCATTTATTTTGATTCAATTGATTGATTCAGTTTACTTCTCATCCGATTTTTTGATTCAAAGTGTACTGAATCGATTTAATGTTTTGCTTCAACTTGAATAGGAATCATCAATTTAATATAACACAACAGCCTATCAAGAAACACTCAACACACATAATCTAATATGACCCAATAACACAACAACCTCTCAACAAACACTCAACACAAATAATCAAATATGACACAATAACACAACAACCTCTCAACAAACTCTCAACACAAATAATCTAATATAACACAATAACACAACAGCCTCTCAACAAACACTCAACACAAATAATCAAATATGACACAATAACACAACAACCTCTCAACAAACTCTCAACACACATAATCTAATATGACACAATAACACAACAGCCTCTCAACAAACTCTCAAGTATTGTGCATTTTTGTAACATCATTGTGTCTTACTAATAAAATAGTTTCTGCTAGCATTGTGTTATATTTTATATTGAAATTTGTGTATACTTAACAGAGTTTTATTGATTTAGATGTTGGAGTTTACAATGAACTTGGTGAAGAACGTGTTTCCCCGAGGTCTGGAAAAATATATTTCAAACCTGTTGTGAGTCAATCACTTAAACCTGTTATAAGTATGGTGTTTGATTCTGTTGAGCTTGCCTATGGTTTTTATGTTACCTATGCTCATGCTAGTGGTTTTAGTGTTAGGAAGAATAGTGCATACACTAATCATGGTCTTCTGAAATTGAAGTATTATGTTTGTTCTAAGGAAGGGTTTAAAAGTGGAAGTGAGTATAGTACATTAGATGATGCAAATAATGGTAAAAGAAAGCGTGGGAAACCATCGAAGAGAACTGGATGCGGTGCACATATTAAGTTTGGGTTGAACGATAAAGACAAATATGAGGTTTATGTTTTTGAAGAAGAGCATAACCACAGTTTCGTGCATAAAGATGATATTCAGTTTTTAACATCTATGAGAAGGGTAGATTACGTAAAAGAAAGTGCTATTCAAGCGTTGTCTCAAGTAAATCTAGGGCCTGTTAGAGCGTTAATATTTTGAAGAGTTTGTATGGTGGTTATGAGCAGGTAGGTGCAACAAAGAATGACTTTAAGAATTTTAAGACGCGTCAAAGCGAATACATTAGTGAATACGATACAGATATGGTAATTAAACGTCTTGAGAAGAAAAAGAAGCATTGTCCCAATTTTTCATTTGATTACACTATTAAATAAGACGGGACTTTAGGTGGTTTGTTCTGGGCTGATGAGAATTCGAAGAAAAGTTACTTGGTTTTTGGTGATGTTGTAAGGTTTGATGCGACCTATCGATCAAACAAGTAAGACTCAAAATTTCATTGTGTCTTTCTTCATTCATTGTGTCATTTTTTTTTGTTTTTAACTTTTTGATTTTGTTTTCTAGGTACGATATGGTGTTTGTCCCTTTCACTGGTATAGATAACCACAATAGGAATATTACACTTGGTGTTGCGCTTCTTGGATCTAAAACTGCTGACACATACAGGTGGTTATTGAGGGCATATGCTAATGCTTTTGGTTCTGCACCTAAAGTAGTTGTTACTGACCAAGATGCTGCTATGAAGAGGGCTATTCAGGATGTTTTTCCAAATAGCCGACATAGATTATGTATGTGGCATATTTGGGAGAAAGTGACTAGTAAGGTATTGTGTCATATTTATGCATTACTCTGTTTCTGTATTGTGTCATATTTATGCATTTTGTCATATTTATGCATTACTCTGTTTCTGTATTGTGTCATATTTATGCATTACTCTGTTCTGTATTGTGTCATATTTATGCATTGTGTCATATTTATGCATTACTCTGTTTCTGTATTGTGTCATATTTATGCATTGTGTGTTTTTTTACTGTTTTTTTTTCTTTTGTAGGTTGGGCCAGCGACGCTTAATGTTGCTGAGTTCAAAGAAAAATTAGCTCAGATTGTGTGGACAGATTCTATTACAACGGATGAGTTTGAAGAGAAATGGCCCTCAATTCTTTCTGAATATGGCTTAAGTGATCATGAGTGGTTGGCTGATCTTTATAAGATTAGAAAAGACTGGATACCTGCGTATTATCTACAACAGAATTTTTCTGGACTTATGCGTACCACATCAAGATCAGAAAGTGAGAACCATTTTTTTAACCAGTTTTGTAATCCAAGGTCAACATTAGTTGAGTTTTTTAGTCACTTCGAAGCGGCAGTTGAATCTCAATGGTATGAACATAGAGGAAATGATCACCACTCTCGATACACCATTCCTGGATTTATGAATCCAACGTTCGTTCTTGAGAGTCAAGCTGCAAAAATTTTTACACAGACGATTTTTTTATCAACAACTAGAGATAGATGATGGTATTCATAGTTGTGCTTCTGTTACTAGACAAACCGTTGGTGATTTTTTGAAGTTTGAAATTGAGGATTTGAAGCAGCCATGCTCTACATTTTTTGAGGTTTCAGTTCCTGTTTCTCTTTTATTTTTGTTTTTTTTATATTTGCTTTTCATTGTAATATTAATGTTATTCATTGTGTCATTATATCTTTTCTTTTTGCTTTTATGTAATATTAATGTTATTCATTATGTCATTGTGTATTCCTGTTAATCCTTTTTGTTTGTGTTCTTTTTGTGTAGGTTATGTATCGAGGTGCAGATCAAACAATATCATGCAGCTGCAGAAGATTTGAATTGTTCGGATTACTATGTAGACATATTTTTTATGTTCTTAGAATTAGTTTCGTAACAGAATTCCCAAAGAAGTATATTGTTAGGCGATGGAGAAAGGAAGCTATTTCAAATATGTCACTTTCTTCTTTTAGGCCCGAAGAGTTTGGGGAAAATCGTGCAGATGTTGAAGTTGTTCTTCGTCAACTTAGGTTTGCTCATGAGTATAATATAAATAAATTGGTTAGTAACAAAGAACAATTGTGTCTTTATAGAGATTATGTCAAAGATTACATGTCTAAGGCTGATGAGGCTCAAGTTGTTGCCCCGCCCCCTAGTAGAAGAGATAGATTTGCATAAATGACTGGAATGAGATAACCATGTAGTGTTACAATCAGAAATCCTGTTAGAACAAGAACAAAAGGTTGTGGGAGTCATAAACGTTTCAAGTCAGCTCGTGAGATAGCAATTAGTAAAGCTGGGGACAAACAAAGGGGATGTGGTTTCTGCAAAGGTGTTGGTCACAATATACGCACTTGCAAGTTATACTTACAAAGCATTAAAGAGAAAGAAGCAACAACCAGTTCAGGAGTTTCTTGTTTGCAAGATTCGGAGTCTCAATAAATTTTTACTTTAGTTTATTATGTAATAATGGTCATTGTGTCTAATTTTCATTGTGTTATACTGGAATTTTTTGGTCTGAATTGAGTGTCTTTACATTTAGTTGTTATTGTGTTATAATGGTCACTGTGTCATATTTGATATATTGTGTTATTATGGTCATTGTGTCATACTGGAATGTTTTTTAGTCTAAATGTTAAGCATTAAAGAGAAAGAAGCAACAACCAGTTCAGAAGTTTTATTGTGTAATAACGGTCATTGTGTCATATTCAGAGCCTCAATAAATTTTGTGTGTCTTAATTGAGTGGCTTACTTTTAGCTTTTATTGTGTTATAATGGTCACTGTGTCATACTGAAATGTTTTTTAGTCTAAATGTTAAGCATTAAAGAGAAAGAAGCAACAACGAATTTTAGAAGTTTATTGTGTAATAATGGTCATTGTGTCAAATTCACATTGGTCATATTTCTAGCTTTTATACTTTCAGATGTCATAAACCATTCAAACTAATCAATTTTTGCATCATAAACATAGTGATATTAAAATTGACAAATACGATCATACAATGCATGTTTCATATAATATTCGAAACGAACCAAAATACATACCAACCATACATTCTGTCTTCAATAACACATACCAGCCATACATTCCAAATCTGACACAATAACACATACCAACCATACATTCTGTCTTCAATCAATCCACCTCTCTAGCCAACCTTTTTAGAACTCTCTTTTTCGCCTTACTTTGTAGCTTTCTTCGGTCAGCTGCCGATTTTGCCATATAACGCTTAACCCTTTCTATAACAAAGCTTTTGTTCTCATTTATGCCATGAAAAGCAATCTTAGTAGCATACTTCCTGCGTAAATCTGCGATTTGCGCCTCTTGCCTTTTCGTTTCCTCATTCAAAAATCCACAAGCCCAATCCTTGGCTTCCTCACCCTTATAAGTCTCCATATGCCTCATCAGAAATATACCGCAATTAATATAATTGGTTGAGGTTTTTCATGGCATTTTTAATTCTTCTATTTTTGTATCTTTCATAAGGATTGCCTTCGGATGTGAAATATGATCAAGGTAAGCTTCAAAAGCTTGTTTCTGAAAAAAAAAACAAAAAAACAGTTTGTGTTTTCTGAAAACAAACAAAAAAGGCATGAAATATGATCGATTTTTGTATACTTACTGTTTTTTTCTCGTAACCATTGTATTTCTCTTCACAGCTTAACGTTGATGCAATGTTGTCAATGAGAACAATCCTTATGTCTTTTAGGTTGAAGCAGATGACATAAAAGTGGCGTGCCTGAATAACTGGTACAAATACAATATCAATGTCTTCAATAGTTTCCATTTTTTCTTTCTTTAAAAGTTCAGTCATTTTATTCCTGAACTGATTAAATCTGCTCTTCTCATATGCATTAAAGTCAAACTGTATACAATCGTATTAGATAAGGAAAAATATGTAAATATTACACAAAACATTTAATACGACCCAAAATGGCACAATGACACAACGAAACAATGACACAATGACACAATGTACTTACAATCATTGAGACATTGCAAAACAGACGATGTACTGATTTCTTTCCCCTTGTCTTCTCTCCATAATTTAAAATATGTGACCACGCATTTATAACATCGGCATGTAATTCAACTCCTGGCATCAAGCTTTCCATTTCAACTCTTGGAAATGATATAACATCTTTAATCAAGAATATAAAATCCCTGAAAAAAAACGGATAGCAATTAATAAAGTAACTATACAAAGATCATTGTGTTAACTTTTGTAATAAAATTTAAAAGGTGTTGTACCAAATGTCTTCGGTCCCTGTAAATAAGTAGGATGAAACATTATTCTCAGATTGTGTCCTTTTGTCTGTCATTACAACTTGTCTTCGAACGAAAGGAGAACACAGGGCTTCAGTTAAATTCCTATTTCTTGTAGGTCTTTTTTGGCCCTGTTCATCATTCTGTTGCGGTTTTACACTTGAAATTGGTTCGGCAATAATAACATTTTTAACTGGTGTGATGTAGTCATTTGCTTCTATTTGAAGGATTGGTAAATTCTTTATTGTTTTATCGATATCAACAGCTTGTTCAACACCTTCATCTAGTTAAAATATGACACAATCAAAATATAACACAGTAGATTATTACACAACAGATTTTATGACACAATATATGCGTACATACCTTGACCCGATTGTTTAACCACATCAACATTTTTCTTTTTCTCCGTTTCCACTTTCTCAACCGTATCTAGTTAAAATATGACACTATCAAAATATAACACAGTAGAGTATGACACAGTAGATTTTATGACACAATATATGCGTACGTACCTTGACCCGATTGTTTAACCTCATCCACATTTTTCTTTTTCTCCGTTTCCACTTTCTCAACCGTATCTAGTTAAAATATGACACTATCAAAATATAACACAGTAGATTATGACACAACAGATTTTATGACACAATATATGCGTACGTACCTTAACCCGATTGTTTAACATCATCCACATTTTTCTTTTTCTCCGTTTCCACTTTCTCAACCGTGTCTTCCTTCTTTTTCCTTCCAGCTTCAATTTTTCCTTCATCTAGTTAAAATATGACACAATCAAAATATAACACAATAGATTATGACAGAATAGACTTTATGACACAATATATGCGTACGTACCTTGACCCGTTTGTTTAACATCATCCACTTTTTTCTTTTTCTATGTTTCCCCTTTCTCAACCATGTCTCCCTTCTCTTTCTTTTCTGCTTCAATACTCATCATGCCTTTAACAAGTTAAAATATGACACAATAAAAATATAACACAATAGGTTATGACACAACAGACTTTATGACACAATATATGTGTACGTACCTTGACCCGTTCGTTTAACCTCATCCACATTTTTCCTTTTTTGCGTTTCCACTTTTTCAACCGTGTCTTCCTTCTTTTTCATTCCAGCTTCAATACTCATCATGCCTTTAACAAGTTAAAATATGACACAATCAAAATATAACACAATAGATTATGGCAGAATAGACTTTATGACACAATATATGCGTACGTACCTTGACCCGTTTGTTTAACCTCATCCACTTTTTTCTTTTTTTGTGTTTCCCCTTTCTCAACCATGTCTCCTTTCTTTTTCTTTCCAGATTCAATACTCATCATGCCTTTAACAAGTTAAAATATGACACAATCAAAACATAACACGGTAGATTATGACACAACAGACTTTATGACACAATATATGCGTACGTACCTTGACCCGTTTGTTTAACCTCATCCACTTTTTTCTTTTTCTGTGTTTCCCCTTTCTCAACCATGTCTCCCTTCTCTTTCTTTTCAGCTTCAATACTCATCATGCCTTTAACAAGTTAAAATATGACACAATCAAAATATAACACAATAGGTTATGACACAACAGACTTTATGACACAATATATGTGTACGTACCTTAACCCGTTTGTTTAACCTCATCCACATTTTTCCTTTTTTGCGTTTCCACTTTTTCAACCGTGTCTTCCTTCTTTTTCATTCCAGCTTCAATACTCATCATGCCTTTAACAAGTTAAAATATGACACAATCAAAATATAACACAATAGATTATGACAGAATAGACTTTATGACACAATATATGCGTATGTACCTTGACCCGTTTGTTTAACCTCATCCATTTTTTTCTTTTTTTGTGTTTCCCCTTTCTCAACCATGTCTCCCTTCTTTTTCTTTCCAGATTCAATACTCATCATGCCTTTAACAAGTTAAAATATGACACAATCAAAACATAACACGGTAGATTATGACACAACAGACTTTATGACACAATATATGCGTACGTACCTTGACCCGTTTGTTTAACCTCATCCACTTTTTTCTTTTTCTGTGTTTCCCCTTTCTCAACCATGTCTCCCTTCTCTTTCTTTTCAGCTTCAATACTCATCATGCCTTTAACAAGTTAAAATATGACACAATCAAAATATAACACAATAGATTATGACACAACAGACTTTATGACACAATATATGTGTACGTACCTTGACTAAATTGTTTTACCTCATCCACATTTTTCTTTTTATGTGTTTCCCCTTCTTCAACAATGTGTGCTACAACCTTTTCTTTTGTCTTGATATACATTTTTAATATCGACTTTGTTTTCTCAGCAGCCATGTCTTCAGTTTTTTTTCTTTCCAGCTTCAAAACTCATGGTTTCTGAAATCCAGTTAATATATGACACAATTAGTATATTATGAAAAAATACACTTTTTATGACACAATACATATGTACCTTTAGACGATTTTTTGACATCATCTACATGGTTCTTACTTTTTTCCCACCCTTCTTCAACCATGGGTTGTGCACCCTTTTCTTTTCCAGCTTCATTATTCATTGTGTTTTTTGTTGCTGCCACCTCTGATTCTGGAGTTGGTGGTGTTGGTTGAGATAAATGCAAGTCAAAACTTGGGGGCTCAAAAGAGTTAACGAGGTTTCTCTTTTTAATTAATGAAATGGCTTGTAGTTCCATCTGATCAATCTCCAACATTTGTGATCCACTAACTTCAAATGGTGTACTGTCTATGGCATTTCTGTTTTCCACACCCACGTTAGCTTGCATACCTTCATCTTGGTCGCTTTTGTGAAACTTCTTTATCAAAAGTTCTCATTCATCTTTTTGTTGTCTGATCAGCGTACCTTGTGGAAAATGATTAATTCCCTTTTGTAACAAAAACTCAATTTTCTTCCCATGTTCATCAAATTGTTTGAGCTCTTTCTTTAACATGTTAGTCAAAATCTTTAAAAACAAAGACAATTTTTTTATTAATTACAAATTTAAACATAAAGAAAATGTGAATATGATTAATTATCATACCTCCTCTGTCTCCAGGGATTCATCTTTACCAGACTCTGTTTCCATTGTGTTATATTTTCCAGACTCTGTTTTCATTGTGTCATCTTCATCGGACTCATCTTCATCTGTTTCCATTGTGTCATCGTCATCGGACTCATCTTCATCTGACTCTGTTTCTAATACAAATCGCATTTTGTACAATGATCTTAGTAGTAAATAAATCATGTTACACTATAGTGAATGAAACAAAATATAATAAGACATAGCATGTTAAGTTAAATACCTCGAATATTAGCTGGGATATCACTTTGATTTTGTTTTTTAAAAACTTTTAATGACTTTTTCGATTCTTCAACCTTCTTCTTCATTGTGTCTTTCCCTTTGTTTATAAGATAGTTTTCCTCAAACTCCACTAATGTAGTGTAGTCAATCTTTTCAAGTATTTTAGAATCTTTAACCCATTTTTTCTTGGCGGAAAGTTTCTATCGCTGATAGATATATATAATCTGTTAACAATAATCAGAATACTATGTAACTTCCATGGTGTAATATATATTGATTATTTTACCGTGAGTAACAACATCGGGCCATTGTAAAATGCGTCAACATCACCGGTCCATCATTTCCTTGTTTCTTTGAGACATTCTATAATGTAGTCACACCAATTCAAGCTTCTTATGTTAGTGTTTTTCGTTACCGATGTCAAAAACCTTTGATTGACAGTATTGCTCATCATCGTCTCCCCCATTACAGTGAAAAACATAACCAAAAAGTTAAGCTTGAACATCCTTCCAGAGTCTTTTATGTCCTTCATTTTATCACTGAAATAGCTTACAAATATCTTGCTCGGTATGCTATCACCAAACTGACTCCTCCATTCTTCTACAACAGGATCCTTTTTGTTTGGTTTTCTCCTTGTTTGTACCTTCACGCCACCATTTGGTATTCCAAAAACTTCATTGATCGACGTATTCGTTATATTGAAACGAAGTACTCCATCAAACACCGAGTTTGTTACTGGATCATAATTTTCAAGGATCCAATAAGCAAAAGCAGTAGGGACTCTATGTGTATTAATTGACAATGTTTCACCAAACTCCATCTCAATTACTGCATTTCTCTGATTATTGTTCAAATTATCAATGAAATCTGTAAGGTTTGATGACGAACACCTCATGTTTAACTTCTGATGTGTAAATGGGAAGTATTTTGGTTCTTGTTTCTATTTTGGAACAACGGCCGCTACTAACTTCCTCTTTTTGTTTTCCGGTTCTCTGTTACTTTGAATTTCTTCCTTCTTCTTGTTAACACTTGTTGGTTCTTTCTCTTTGTGTGACTTTGATACTTTTTGGTTACAGAAAACTTGAATAGGAATCATCAAATCATTACCTACAAGAAAAGCAAAACAGGTAATTGACACAATAACACAACATTCTAAGCTCACAAACGGCACAATAATGTCAACAAACACTTGCACAAATAATCAAATATGACACAATAACACAACAGCCTAACCGCAAAAACGGCACAATAATCTCAACAAACTCTCAACAAACATAATCTAATATGACACAATAACACAACAGCCTGTCAACAAACACTCGCACAAATAATCTAATATGACACAATAACACAACAACCTCTCAACAAACTCTCAACACAAATAATCAAATATGACACAATAATACAACAGCCTCTCAGCAAACTTTCAACACAAATATTCAAATATGACACAATAGCACAACAGCCTAACTACACAAACAACACAATAATCTCAACAAACTCTCACACAAATAATCTAATATGACACAATAACACAACAGCCTAACCACACAAACGACATAATAACCTCAACAAACTCTCACAAATGATGTTGTATGTCACAATAAGACACATTAAACACAATGAAAAATAAAACCTAAAATGTACCTTCATTTGAAGTTTCTTTTCGCTTCTTCAGAACGTATTTGCTTGTTGCCTTTCTCTTTTTAGTATTAGTAGGTTGTTCTTCAAGTAACGAAATCTGTATTGTCGCCGCCGATGACAGTGGTTCAGTCGGAGATACGATTGCCGCTGATGGAGATGTCGCCATTGATTCGAGATGGAGGTTATTTGATATTCAATTATCAGAATGGAGATGCTAGGGTTTTGTGTTCAGAGGAAAAGATGAAAATTAGTGAAGAGAAGTTGAGAAGACAATGGGAGAAAACCGTTTGTATTCTTATTTGGGATGTAGGAGAAAACCCTTGATTGTCTCTAATATTACAAAATTGCCACCGCCACTTTTTGAACCATTGATTTTGTTTGAGTTTTGATCCAATGGGTGATAATCCTTCTCACCCTTCTCATTTTTTAACCCCTTTATAGAATAACTTGACCATATCGTATTAACTTTATAAATTAGTTACAAAAGTTATATGAATTATCATAGATAGTATATCCAATATTTTACATGTTTAAAATCCCACTTTTAAACACCTTTTTACATAAACAATTAAATATTCCATTTTCCTAAACTAATATTTAAAATAATAAACTTTAATATTGTTTTAAATTAATTTGAAAGCATAGATGTAGGAGGGGGGGGGGGGGGGGACAATGCTCCACATTTTTTATTCGTTTAATTATATACTAGTCTATATGCCCGTGTGACACACGGGTTGAAAAAATAATTTTTAAAAAATATTAACAAATGTAATTTTTATGAAATTTTAAAAATGAAATTAACCTTAACAAATTAACTTAAATATGTATATAACATTTGGTGTTGTATTTATTACTATCAGTGTCTAGTTTATAGTCATTGCAAAACATAAAGCAAAGACAAAATATCTTCTTTCTAACTTAATAACTTCAGTCATTGCAAAACATAAAGCAAAGACAAAATATCTTCTTTCTAACTTAATAACTACAGGTGAACTTGAAGCTTTCATTCCATAAAGTATGTCGACTGACCATAAACTTTCATATATATTCTCTAACTTAAGGTGAACCTAAAGCTTTTATTACATTACTTAAATTATTTTAGCATTTGTAAAAGGAAATCTACCAATTCCATTAACCAGAAAACTGAATTACATAGATGCATTCTGATGAACCATACGACAATCTGTTTACTTCAACCCAACTTTCACGGGTTATGTCACAAGAAAAAAACTCTTAAGAAACAACAAATGATCATCGTTAAAAGAAAATTAAACAATCAAGCTTATTTTTTTATTTCTTTGTTCAAAACAATACATTAAAGACTAAAAACCAAACTTTGAAATGTTTTATCTCCATACTATTAATGAAACCAATACGATAATTTACACTTCTATTGGTTTCACTTGCATCTACGTCGCGTTTCCTGTATTGTTTTCCCCTCGATTTCAGTCATTTTGAGCATGTTTACATATACTACACGCAAAACTGTAAAACATGCACACCTGCAATGAAGCATAGAACCACCACAAGAAATGGAAATACCCATTACTTGATTTGAGCAATTATGTTGATTTCAATCATCTTTAAGAGCCCCTTTAGAACCCATATTCATTAAACCGTCGTCGATGGTTCTTACTGTTTTCGTCACGCCCCAACTTTCTTAATAGGATATACATACCAGAAGATTACAACTTTATAAGGTCAAGATTCAAAAGATCAAAACTCTTAATAATCAAGAATATGTGTACTCACTTTATACACATTGCTAAAAAGTATGAACATAAATTAAAAGTTTCAAACAATTAAAACCTGATGAAAACACAAAAATCAACATTTGGAAATATTTACACGTTTCAATTCAGATTAGTGAAACTCATTTCAGATCACAATCTATGAACTCTATAGCAAAGGCCCAAAAACATAAAGTAAAAAACATTAAATAAGAAAATCACACACGAAAATAGGGGTGTTTAACGGGTCGTTTTGGGGTTTGGCAGGTTCAACCATTCAACTTGACACGAACCCGAAATTTGACACTACCCCTAACACGACCCGAAACTGAAAATCATGTAAAACACTTGAACCCAAACACGACCCGTTGATCCAAAAGTGTTTTTATATTGCTTTCACATCTTAATACTTTAAATTTATATGTTTATAACAAAAAATAAAAATTTATATAAAAACTTAGGTCAAACATTATAAAGTTACAAACTTAACCTACCTTAGGAACAGGTGAAGCAAAACATGTTCTTGTACCTAAACAGAGCAGGCATGATGAGAAGATTAACCGTCTTTTGCAAACGCCTAATTTCACGAAGCGCCTGAGTCCCAGGTTTAAAAGTATGAGGCTTTCTGGTTTCTCCTCTTCCCGAAGCTAAATCCTATAATCACACATTCACACACAAATTTCACATCACAAATCAAAATGTATGTAAACCATAAACCATAAACACTCACTCGCCAGAGATTTTCTCGGCGAGTGAGTCCCAGGTTTAAAAGTATGAGGCTTTCTGGTTTCTCCTCTTCCCGAAGCTAAATCCTATAATCACACATTCACACACAAATTTCACATCACAAATCAAAATGTATGTAAACCATAAACAATAAACACTCACTCGCCAGAGATTTTCTCGGCTGTCGATAGTAGAAGAAATAGATGATCTTCCATATAAAAACATAATTACTTTTTTTCTTCACCATTTATTGAACAATCAAGCCATGCTGTGCAAAGAGGGAAACCACTTATTTCTATTTCATGTTGAACGTAAGAATTCAAATCACGTCCGGGTCCTCTATTATATGAATCTGTTTGAACAATAAAAAAAATTTATGAGTATTCACCATCACAATCAAAAATCGAATCATACAAAATACTATTGAGTAATTCATGAACTGTTAATTGATTATTTTGGCCGAAACAGCCAAAATTAGACTGACAAAATCTTGAGGAACCGAGGCATCACCTCCTTATCCATGAATCACGACCTTGAAACAACTGCACCTCGCCAGAAATTTGCCCGGCATGATTGCAACAACACCAGAATCAGAGCTGAGAACCAAATGCATACCAAAAATAGGCTCTAAATTTTCAAAAACGCCTTTTTTAATCATCTATTTTGCTCCTTCACGTATTTCTTCGGCTGGTTGAAATATCAATACTACTGTCTCCTAAATTAATAAAAATTAAGTCAATTTATTAATCAAGAACGTAAATCCAGGATGATTAATATTTTATAATTTAGTTAGTTAATAAATTACCTGTAATTCGTCCTCCAGTTGTTTCAAGATTTTAGCAGCACCAAGAAGCATTGCAACATGAGCATCATGTCCACAAGCATGCATTTTGCCATCAGTTTTGCTTTCGTGCTACCATTCAACCAGTTCCTACAATTACTCTTTATAATTTAATAAACTTGCAATTTTCCTAAGTTACACAAAACTTAACAGAGTAAGTTTAACAAATTCATTTTACACATAATGCAAAGAAGTTATTTTCCTTCTCGGCAATAAACATCAAGAAGTAAACAAAACAACACTCATTTTCCTTTTCGGCCTTGGAAACAAAGAATATTGATTCAAAAATATGATAACAATTTAGAGAGAATAGAACCCTACTAAAATTGAATAAAAAACTTTGCTAATCAATACTCATTGCAAAAAAGAGTTGGTCCGAACGGGTGTGACCAAAATACTTCCGGCTCAGGTCGGGTTGGGGTCCAAATGGTTGTTTTAAGGAAGGTTCATTTTACACATGATGCAAAGAAGTTATTTCCCTTTTCGGCGATAAAAACATCAAGAAATAAACAAAGTCCGTCATGCTTTCAATTTCTAGATCATCCTTCTTTCCCTCCTGTGCATTAACAAAAGCATTCGAAAGCCCCAGCAAAAGTTTTGAAAAAAAAAATATAATAATGTTAACAAATTTCAACAAAACAACAATAAAAAGACAAATCGAAAAACGTAAAAATCAAACTTGAAATTCCCTTTCTGTCGATGCTAAACAAAACGGATGTAAAAACACACAATTATTTAAGAACAGAAATACAGCCATGATCAAATCCAATTATTCAAAAAGCGCTAAACCCTAATTGTACCTGAGCGTTAGATGAGGGTATCGATTTAAAGGCAGAAAACGATTGTGTGAAACGGAATCTGTAAACCAAAGTTAGGGTTCGTATTATACTTCCAATTCCAATGTTGAATATGTAGATGATTAATACCTGACAAATGCTTGGTTAAAGATCAACGGCAGCGGCAAAGGCGTTGTTGTTAGGTTCAAGAGTATTGTATCAGAGAAGAAGAAAAAGATACTGAGAATGATGGGAGAGAATTGATAGATAAACGACGTGATTTGTGATTATATTAATGTTGAATTAATAAAAATTAAAGAGAAAATTACAAAATATGAGTTTTGGTGAGAAGTAAATGAGAAATTTTAGTAAAAATCCACTCTTTTTTTTATTAGATAGATGTCTTATAATAATATATAGTATTAATAATATAATTTACTTAGCATTTTCGTCTTATAATAATATTAACAAGCAAGATGAATAGATTATCATTGATGCTAAACGGGCACAATAGTTTTTCTACCATCTCTTGTCATCAAATGCAAAAACACAACAATAGAAAACAATAGTTTTTCTACCATCCTTGTTTGAGTTCCTTATTTTAAATAGCTTTCCAGTTCTTAAATATTGAAGTTTTATCAAAACTAATTAAAAAAAAGTATAGCGTGTGACTAATATGTTTCATTCAAAGTATTTATAAATATTTAACTGAGGTTGCTATTATTTAAGAACTCCAAAAAAGTTAAGAACTGTTAGGAACTCTAAACAATCAAACATTTTTTTAATTTTTTTATATACTAGCATTATTTAAGAGTAGTTGTATCATATTTAATTTAAAAAATTTTATTACATATATAAATCACAAGTTTACATATGTGTAAAATTTATGTATTAACAAATTTACATAGGTGTAAAATAAAACATAGATATGTATAAAAACTAATTTTCAAAACTGTAATTATAAATATAGATATACAAAATGATGAAACTACACTTAAATAACATTAACATACAAAAATTTTTATAAAAAACGTTAGTTTTCAATGATTCCTTCAAGTTCTTAAATAATTTAAGGGTTCTGTAATGATACTCATCCTATTTAACTGAATATTAATAAGTTGTACTGGAGAAAATTAAGAGAAAATAATTATTCTCTAATCAAATAATGTTTAGAAAACCTTTTAAATGCATGGCTAAGTCTTGGTTAGTAATATGTATATTAAATTTGTTTACCAAAAATATACTTATAAATATACTTGAGTCATTGTTCAATTATTGAGGGTTGAATATGTACATCAATTTTTTTTAAAACTTTATATTAATTGAATAACATGACTTTTAAATAATACTTAATAAATATTACATATTGTCTGCGCGTAACTTCTTAGGTATCTCTCAACAACCCCTTTTACGTATTTTCTAATAGATATGGTATTATCTTTCTATTAGATTTGGTAGTATATATTTTTAATAGGTGACCCTCGTCCGAATTTAACTAGAAAACCTATACTCGAGTAATAGTGTTTCAAACATATAACAACCGCAACTAACAATGAAAAAAATTATGGCTAGCTATGCTATTAGGTTTCATTACAAATCGTAAAGCATTTGCAATATCCCACACGAACAGCCACCTTAGATCCTTGTTCAAAATGTATTCTTTTTTTTTTTCGTGTTGATTAGTGTATAGCAAGTCTTTTTATTTGTTCGAGGATAGACAAGACAACAATCACAAGGTTATATATAATGTAGCGGGTATCTTTACGGAAGAGTAGAAGACGATAAAATATACTAACTTTATTGCATAAGAAAGAAGTCGGAGTTTAAAACTATACGAGTACCCTAATAGGACTCGAATTGATTCCTGTATTATATATTGATAGACTCTTAATGGTTGTTTTTTAGAAAGATATTTAACCAGTCTATTTTGCCACCTCTACTTTAAACCAACTCAAAATTAACCAACGCGCCTGATTGGTCATCAATGCTAAACCTAAAGTCGCGGGTCCTGTTCCAGTTATTTCAATCTAAAAGAATGGTTGCTTTTGCGCACACAAAAAGAACCGAAAGAAAGAACTCAATACTCCAGAATCTATGCTTTGCATGCATAACATCATTAAAAAACAATCAGATCATAAAAAAGGAAAGAAAGAATATATTCAAATTGCTTAATCACCAACCAAAGCAAAGAAAGTTTGTTCTTTGTATCAAAAGTTCTTACAACTTTTAATTATGCTTCACCAACACCATTTATTAAACTAACACATTTGACTTTCAAAAGTCAAATACCAGAAATGAAAAGGAGAGATTAATGTAGCAACATATTTCTAATGTATCAATATCATAACGAAACAATAAAGGACTAGACGGTACAAAATAATATTGTCGAATGGAAAACTGTACGGAACTAGCTACCACCTAAAACAATATTGTGAACAAACTATATGCAAGTTGAAGCCTTTGAGGTGCGCTTATTCGTACCTAGAATTATAACAATAACCGTTACATCATCATGGTATTTTCTTCGCCTGCCAGCAGGGACACTCATCAACTCTTCGGTACTAAATCCTGCAAGATTTACAATCATTCATTAACATATAAGAAACAAGTAATATGACCCATAAAACTTTTTACATCCCAACAAAGCATATCTTTATCTTTCGGTATTGTGTGGTCATAACTATAAAAAGTTCAGTTTATATAAAATAACTTATGAATTTACAACCTTTCGTTAACATATAAGAAAAAGGTAACATGGCCCATAAAATCTTTTGCATCCCAACAAAACATATTAAAATCTTTAGGAATTTGTGGTCCTTTTAGTTTATATAAAGAAACTTATGACCATTCAAAAAATAAAAGAAAGTTATGAATTTACAATCTTTCATTAACGTATAAGAAAAAAGTAACATGACCCATAAAAAGTTTTACATCCCAACAAAACATATTTCTATCTTTGAGTGTTTTGTGGTCAAAAGTATAAAAGTTTTTAGTCTATATAATTAAAACTTATGAATTTACCTGCAGAACAAGCGGCTTTAAGTACGAGTTGCTCCAACAGATATTTTGCTGGATCCCCAAACGGTTTTGCAGATATGTAGGAATGAACAAGCTTAACAGCCTCATCGTTTGAGAAGAAATCAAATAAACCGTCACTCCCGAGTATTACAAAGTTATCAGAGCTTGAAATTTCATGCATATATAATGACGGTTGTACAGAAACATACGGAGGACTTAGAAGATTACGAACGCGAAGAATACCCATTAAAGCATCGTTCAAAACTTTCTGCATAAAAAAATGAATTAAAAAAGAAATCCAAACACCCTCTGAAACCATATATGTTAAAAATAAAAGATTTTACCTTTTTCAAATAACCGACTCCAAAAGCTCGAGTGACCTTCAACTTCCCTTTGACTTTCCCATGCACAATTGTCTTCGGGTCATCGGGATGTTCTTTGAGAACTTGGTTTCTTTCAACTTCATTATCAACCGTATGACTATCGGTTAATTGCACCGCTTTCAATCCTTTAAACTCGTTTTTTTCGTCATCATCTGTTGCTAAAACTGCCCGACTATCTCCTAAATTCATTATATACAAATCCTTCCCTTGAATAAGCCCAACAAGAACACACGAGCCCACCGACACAATATCGGGCCTATCCTCCATTTCTTGCTCAACCATGTATAAAAAATCGTTTTCAGCTTGATTAAGCGCGCGCTGTAAGCTTTCAAGAACTCGGCTTTTAGGCATCATAGCGTTACTATTACCATCTCCAACAAAATAATCAAATTCAATGTCTAATGAATTCAGATTACACCTAATGGTTTCGTAAAACGTGCCCGCTAGAAAATCAGCTGCGTCACGTCCGTTAAATCCGTCATAAATTGCACAAAAAAGCCAACCGTTTTCCTCAGAACAAACCGCTTGAACTCTATCTTCACCCGCAGCCCCACCCGCCACTTGTACTTCAATTGCATTAAGAAAATCTTCGTTTCTTGACGGTGCACTTAACGGTTTTGATAAAAATGAATCAAATTCAAGATTTTCAGGGGTGGATGGGCTGCAGCTTAGATTTGACATGCTGCTCGGGAAAGAAGATGATAACAAGTCTAGTTTTGTGAATGATGGTGAAGACGGAATTCGTCTGAATGATTTTGGAGAGTCTAATGATGGAAGGATTTCAGAGCTAATTAAACCGTTGCAAATATTAGTGTTGGCTAATGTTGCGTTGGCACTTATTGCAGCCCCTGATAGGCAAGTAAATGAACTGTTTTTTCTCACATGTTTTTTCCCTGTGGGGATGTCGTATCCTTCGGTTGTGTTGCATTTATAGCCAAAACTCACTTCCAGTTCTTCACCGGGATCAAGAATTGATTTTTCATGCATCATTTCGGTCTGAATAATCAAATAGAAAGAAATAAAACATATTAGACCTAAAGATTTAAGATTTAAAAACATAACTTTCAACGTTTGACTTCATACGCGCATAGGTATAAGTATCTAGAACACCCTTAAATTACCACAAACCATAAGTTAACAAGCTCCAGATTAACCTAAATCTCGTGGACCAAAATCAGCATCGTAACGACATTTGGGAAAACCATGTAATTCAGACTGTACTTTTGTTAAATTGTATAATTCAGAAGCTAAAAACTTAGATTATAGACACTTAAAAAGGATTTCAATATTATTAACAAATCCCCAAATTTAATGTAATTAATCTAATAACAATGCTGTCATCAGCAAAGCAGGTAAATTAACAATTAAAAAACATAAAATACTTATTAAAATCATAAAATTAATAAAAATCATAGACATTAAGGGTCAAGATTATGAATGCCAAACAGATTTAAATAAATCATATACAAAAATTAATATACCAATAAAGGATCCTAAGAACAAGTCAAAACTAAAATTAATAACATAATGCAGCAATCAGAAGCCAAATAATCACAAAACCTAAAAAAACACTACAGTTACAAGATCCACAGGTAATCAAACCTAATCATACACATATCAAATCAAATTAAACACCACTGCAGCAATCAAGAAACAAACAACCAATCAGCCAATCCAAAACTGATCAGACCCACAAGGGTTTGATAAAAAAACAAGAAACCCAGATCAAAAAACACAAATTAACAAATACCCATGAATCAAAACAGCATAAAAATCAAAACTTTAAAGAAGAAACAGAATCTTGATCGTACCTTGAGCAATACCCAGATGGGGAATCGGTTGAAACCCTGAAATTGATATGAAAATGGAGTGATTTGAGTATGAAATTGAGGGTTTTTAAAAGAGTTTGAATAGAAAACGAATCAAAGATTGGATGGTTGTAGAGAAGAGTGTAAAAGAAAGAGTAAAAAGAGAGTATGAAATGGCGGAAGGAGTGGTGTGTGTTTTGTTTTTGTGTGGGATTCATGAATAATAAATAATAATAGGTGAATTTGTTAAAACCAACCAAAAAAAGGGTGAGCGGGACCCACTGCCACTTGAACAAACAAAGAGTTTAATCTTTTGTGAGTGCCAAGAGCCAAACACCTTCTCAGTTTGGTTTAAAGATTTCTTCTTGAAATTAAAATGTATAGTTGATTCGTCACATTGGTCTACATACAGTTGTGTGTTTGTTGGTTTGTATGCCTAACTAATTGGATCACTGTTTGGATGTTTGTGTAACAGGATCATGTTTGGGGGGCACATTTAACAATGACTATACAAATCTCGAGTCATTCAGCAAAGTCCCAAGTTAAAATCCTCGTATGTGTCATATTTTGTGAATTAAGGCAATGAATGATTAGAGTTAAGACTTGTACAAGGTTGTCAGTTTGAATCATGAACTCACCCGGGTTTTCTTCTCACCATGTGTTACGCTAGAGAGTTATGCTCTTGTGGTGACACAATCACTATCAAGTGGCATCCGACGGTATGGTTTCTCGGGTGAACGTCCAAACTAAATTCTGAAGCCAGTGTGGCCTAGTTAAGACAACATAATCTGGTTAGAGTGTGACAACGGGGCTCTCCAATTTAAAGAGTACATGACCTAAAAACATCAGAAAGTTGTCATTCCAAAAGAAAATAATTGTAAAAAAAAGGGATAGGCGTGTACTATTTTCAATAATATATGAACATAAATGTTAATTAATCCCTAAATTTGATTCAGAACTATAAATGCATAGATATGAGAGATCATTGAAATTATCATAAATCATTTATTGTATACTTTTATTTCATTTTATGTAACGTACAGTTGTTCTAAACTCACTCATTCACATACCATATTTTACTATCTTTTTGTATTATATTTATTTAGATTGTTGTCAATATATAAAAACATGAACCACTATGTTTTAGATCAATGAATCCATGCTCACATGTTTAATGTGATAAACACCTCACCTATGAGAAGAAAAAGATGCTTTTATACCAAATTTTAGTCCTTTTCATAAAAGTCTTGTACTTTTTCAAGGAAATAAGGTATTGGAAATTGTGTAAACATCTTATTTTGTAACATAGTGATTTAAAGTTATGTTTAAGTTGGTGATGGTCCAAAAAACAAAATAAAAAGTCTTTCCAAACATTAACATTTTTTATGTTGTGTCTATACGGTTTTGCTAAAAACAAATCACTCGTAAAGTCATGAGTTACACAACTAAGAGTAACGTATCTACTCTTACTCGTGTAACATACTTTTTTCCTACAAATAATAACTTCAGCTAAAGTGATATACAACGCCATATAATGCATAGATCATTCACATATGCATTGTTATTCATGAGTGTATCCGTGTATCATTGTTTTTCATGTGTATATCACATGCATGTTATTATTCGCGTATGAAATTCAAATATTTAGGATTTAAGCAAGTAATGGTAAATACAAATCAAAATTCACGTATCACATGACTATATATGTTAAATTATTCTATCATAAACATATAGACATTACATAAATATTAACACTTTCCATATATTTTTTTTGGACTATTGGTTTTTATTGGTCCCAAGTATTTCATTTTTGCCGGCGCTGGTCCCAACTATCACTTTAACTGCCAACGGTCCCAACTTTCACACATGTGTCTGCCACCAGTCCACGACTAACCGAGTACTAACTCCGTTATGTTTTAGATGACGTGTCCATCCTACGTGTTAAAAAACCTTGACGTGGCTGCCTGCGTGTATATTAATAACAAAAAACCAATTTCCTTTTCTCTTTTCTGTTTTGTCTCCGGTCCCAGGCCCCCCGTTTCCCGGCGTTGCTCTCCGGCTGCTGGAATCAGTAGCTACGTGTCCACCCTATTATCTCCTCCTTCACAAAATGCTTCCAAACTCCAATTTTATTCATCCCCAAACACCCCTCACCATATGGCCGTCGCCGCTGCCGCTGCTGTCACCGTCGCTTCTGCCACCACCACTCTTCAAAAATATCCGGTCACATTTCAATCTCGATACCCACAAATCCATTCCGTCAATTCACCAACTCTCTCATTCTCCGGCGGCCTCAGGCTCCGTGACCTAACCATCAAAACCAAACCCAGATCTCACCGCCTTCCACAGTCAACGCCATCGCCGCCTTCCATGGCCGACTCCACCATCGCCCTCGACAGCCGATGGATTCGAGTTCAGTTGAGGCGACGGTGAGGGTGTCTCGGTCGAAGAGTTTGGTGAGGCTACCAATCAACACATATAAATTGGGTTTTTTGTTATTAATATACACGCAGGCAGCCACGTCAAGGTTTTTTAACACGTAGGATGGACAAGTCATCTAAAACATAACAGAGTTAGTACTCGGTTAGTCGTGGACTGGTGGCAGACACATGTGTGAAAGTTGGGACCGTTGGCAGTTAAAGTGATAGTTGGGACCAGCGCCGGCAAAAATGAAATACTTGGGACCAATAAAAACCAATAGTCCATTTTTTTTTCTAATGTGATCCATCACTTCTCAAAATTAACAAAATATTTATTAAAAATAAAATGTCACAATCTTTTCACAATGTCAAATCTCTTGATAGTGAAATGGTTGGAGAGTAGATGAAGAAGGAAAAAAGGAAAATAATAATATAATGATGGTATGCATGTAAGTCTTTTTCTAGTTAAGGTTTATGGATTCCAAGGAGACACTAATGTCCCCCATCATTTCTAGACATTGATAGTTTCATACTCAAAATTTAGTGGTGGGCTTGGTATCCAATGTTTCTAACTAGAAAATAAAGATTAATTAAACCATAAACCGATATTAGTTTCAAACAATGTAAAACGCATTTACAATCGACTTTCTAAAGTATCGATTTTGGGAGTAATCGGTTTTTGATCCTATCACCCTCATTTGTTGGAATCTTAACCGCTTACAACCAGCAAAAAGGGCCTTCATAAATTTATAAAAACTGAGTGATTTGATATTGGAAGTAAAAGTTTTT